>NC_061508.1:96387265-96477475 GCF_022539505.1 Lolium rigidum
TAAAGGTTTTCCTTACCAATTCCGCTTACCAATAGCGCTTCACTCCCCGGCAACGGCGCCAGAAAATAGTCTTGATGACCCACAAGTATAGGGGGTGTATCGTAGTATCTTCGATAAGTAAGAATGTCGATCCCATACTTAATGCAATTGTCTGTTGCTTTGCAACTTAATACTGGAAGGGGTTCGGACGATAACCTGAAGGTGGACCTTTTAGGCATAGATGCAGTTGGATGGCGGTCTATGTACTTTGTCGTAATGCCCAATTAAATCTCACTATACTTATCATGTCATGTATGTGCATTGTTATGCCCTCTCTATTTGTCAATTGCCCGACTTGTAATTTGTTCACCCAACATGCTTTTATCTTATGGGAGAGACACCTCTAGTGAGCTCGTGGACCCCGGTCCATTCTTTTAATGCTGAAATACAAATCTGTTGCAATACTTGTTTTATTGTTTTCTCTCGCAAACAATCATCTTCCACACAATACGGTTAATCCTTTGTTACGGCAAGCCGGTGAGATTGACAACCTCATCTGTTTCGTTGGGGCAAAGTACTTTGGTTGTGTTGTGCAGGTTCCACGTTGGCGCCGGAATTTCTGGTGTTGCGCCGCACTACATCCCGCCGCCATCAAACTTCAACGTGCTTCTTGACTCCTACTGGTTCGATTAAACCTTGGTTTCTTACTGAGGGAAACTTGCCGCTGTGCGCATCACACCTTCCTCTTGGGGTTCCCAACGGACGTGTCAACTACACGCATCAATGACGAACTCAAAGACGTCGCGAGGGGTCCATCCTTCGGCCCCTGGATAAGAAGTGGCACACACGAGATATGGCGGATGACGTTTACCGGGTTGAAGTGGATCGGGCGTTACCGAGCTATGAGGATTTGTTTCCTCCTAATCAACCGCATGGTACCTATGACGATAGCCCGTTGAATGCTGGCCTCATCGAAGGGTTGGGTACTGCTATGGCCGAAGACCCTAATTCGGATCAACACCTACTCGGGGTCGACGGCAAGCAAAGACAAGCACCTTGCGGCGCCACATGTCAGCGTCCCTCCACGACAGCCAGCGGCGCCCGTGGTCATTGATGACCCACAAGTATAGGGGGTGTATCGTAGTATCTTCGATAAGTAAGAATGTCGATCCCAACGAGGAGCAGAAGGTGTTGACAGGCAGTTTCGATGAAGGATTCACTCGTAAATGCTCACGAGACAAGTATTCGGGGGTTTTGATGTAACAGATGAATAAAGTACGAGTAAGCAAAATGCGAGAGAAATACTTGCAGCGAGTGGCCCAATCCTTTTTAGCACAAAGGACAAGCCGGTTTGTTTAGTTATAATGACCAAACGTTCTCGAGGACACACGGGATTTTAGTCTAGTGCTTTCGCTACATACGACTGATTAATCTTCATTGTTTTGATAAGTGTTGTGTGGGTGAACCTATGCTAATGTACCGCCCTTCCTAGGACTAATACATACTTGTGATTATACCCCTTGCAAGCATCCGCAACTACAAGAAAGTAATTAAGATAAATCTAACCACGAGCCTTAAACTCCGAGATCCCGCGATCCCTCCCGCATCGATATACCAACGGGGGTTTAGGTTTCTGTCACTCCGGCAACCCCGCAATTGGCAAACGAGTACAAGATGCATTCCCCTAGGCCCATAAATGGTGAAGTGTCGTGTAGTCGACGTTCACACGACACCACTAGAAGAATAACACCACAACTTAAATATCATAACATTGAATATTACTCAACCATAGTTCACTACTAACAATTAGACTTCACCCATGTACTCAAGAACTAAACGAACTACTCACGAGACATCATATGGAACATGATCAGAGGTGATATGATGATGAATAACAATCTGAACATAGACCTTGGTTCAATGGTTCCACTCAATAGCATAAACAACAAGTAGAAATCAGTATCGGGAGAGTTTCCCCTATCAAAGAATCAAGATCAAACCCAAATTGCTACAGCGGTGACGATGTCCAGCGGTGGAGATGGCGATGATGATGGTGGAGATGATGATGATGGTGATGGAGATGATGTCCAGCTCGATGGCGGTGACGCCTGGCGTCGATTTCCCCCTCCGGGAGGGGAATTTCCCCGGCGGATTCACCGCCCGCCGGAGAGCTCTTTCTCTCTCGGTGTTCTCCGCCCCGCGAGAGGCGGCTGTAACCCTTCGTGAGGATTCCTCTCGTGGCTTAGGTCTTCGGGACGAAGGGTTTCGCGAAGAAAAGGAGGCGAAAGAGGCCGAGGGGCCCCACACCACATGGTGGCGCGGCCGGGCCATGGGCCGCGCCACCCTATGGTGTGGGCCCACCCCGGGTCCAGCTGGCTCCCCCTTCGGCTTCCTCCGTCATCCGGAAAAATAGGATTTTACTGTAAAACTTCCTTCCACAGAGTTGATCTTCCGAAATATCGCATCCTGACGGTGCTTTTTCCAGCAGAATCCTCGGCTCCGGTGCTCGATCTCCAAATAATCATGAAACATGCAAAATAGATGAAATAACATAAGTATTGTGTCCCAATATGAAATATATCAATGAATAACAACAAATTATGATATAAAATAGTGATGCAATTTGGACGTATCAGTCATCGCCCCACCAGAACGGCCAGCTGCGCCAGAGGTCAGCGCCCCACCACAACAGCCAGCTGCGCCAGAGGCCGAGGAATATGAACGTGACAACTTCCAATGGGATATTCCTACGTCTTCACAAGTTGTCCATGAGGATGCGTCGGGCTTGAAATATGTGTGCTCCAACAAGCTGTTCGATTCTCAAGAAACGGCTGATGAGGAGGAAAATCCTGAGGAGGTCGCCACCGCCACCGTCAAAAATATGTTGAGCCCAAACACAGTCCGTGCTACGGCCACTACGGCGATGGAGGGTCCATCAGTACAACCCAAGAAGAGGAAGAGGAAAAATAAGAAGGACGCCCAAGACAAGGCGGCGGCGGCCAAATCCAAGGACAAGGTCCCACTCCTTGACAAGTTGCCAAACAATTGGCGACCTCTCGCATCACTTGGGTCAACCGATGCTGCCGGAGCATGTCGTGAAGAAACTCACCCCGGATATGAGGAGCTTGCATGAGGCTCGTCTTGCATGTGGAGAACCTTCTTCTCAAATCAAAAGATCCTGGTTACCCTCTCTTGGTGGCGAAGGTGCCAACTGGCATGAACTTCGTTGAGAAGTACCCCGCGGACTTGTGCTTCATCCGGTTCAACGACATCTTCATCATCTATCGCATGCAAGCGCTCCACTTTAGTGTGGTTCGCCTAGTTGCTCTTAGCTTGTCTTCCCAGATTGTTAAGGAGGGGACGCCGACCATCGCGATAATGGACCCCTTCTATATGCGGGAGAGCATCATCTGCAACGCTGGGGATCGCGCGATTGCCACCCAGCAGGTCGAGGATTTCATGCTGGTGAACATTAAGAAGGGCGCCATTCTCATCCCTTACTTCCCCGAGTAAGTAATCACTCGCTAGACCCCCATCACCATTCTATCCTATATCTCCATTTGCATTTCCAAAGGTTAATCCGTGTGTTTTCCGCAGAGACAAGTTCTGCACCCTCATCGTCGTGCACCCGCAACACTCGCATGCAGTCTATCTCGACTCGGGTAGGGACCGCAAGAAAGACGACACCCACATCAGGGCCCTTCTCAATGATGCTCTCACCGGCTTCGCCAACAAGGCAGGTCCCCTCAAAGTAGAGAGGAAATCCCGATGAGGCTTGGTCTTAACCCACACAACCAACTTCCCCTGCCTCAGGCAGTCGACGCCCAACAATGGGATGGACGCGTGGTACGCCATCCTTCAGATGCAGGAGTACATAAAGTACGCAGATGACATGTTGCTGCCGAGAGAATCTCGAAACAGGTTTGCAAACATGGCGGATGTCCCCGATAGAGAGATTAGAAAGAAGCCGGGGTCGCATCCGGCGAGTTCATTTGCACGATAATCCTGCAGGATGTCAACAATAGGTCTGGCGAGTTCTTCTACGGCTATGGTCTACCACCTAATGACGAGATAGAACTCCGCTTGGAGATGTCGCGTGATGAGAGGCCGTTCAACTCGCTTGAGGGCTGCCGTCCATTCCCCCCTAGGCGTACAACCTGATCCTACGACGGGAACACTTGCTAAAGCTTGAACGATATGTCCTTGAACTTCCGTACTGTAATAATTGCTATATATTCCCATAGAATCGACTAGTTGCTTTTATTTAGTTGTATGAATGTGCATGTGAACATGTGTATATAGTTTCATTTACTTTGCTATATATTTCAAGATTATGGCGTACATAGCTTAATAATTATTTGCATTTACTCGACCACTACTTGCCTCGTATTTGGAGTTCGCCGATGATTAGAATGTTCGGTCAATCGTACACTCGGGGGTGGACCCAGTGAGCCTTGGTGCGACGGCCACAAGTATCAATCTATTGTGCATCCTACCTAGCCTCACTGACTCCATCCCTGGATGTTAATATTTGTTTCGACCGACAAAGTATGAGGCACGCTATTTAATTCGTACTACTTTTCTTCTATTTGAGTTCGCACTTCTTAATTGCATTGGCCGATGATTAAAATGTTCGGTCACTTGTACACTCCGGGGTGGGGCTAGTGAGGCTTGGTGTGATGGCCACAAATATCAATCTATTGTGCATCCTACCTAGCCTCACCGACCCCATCCCCGTATGTTATTATTTATTTCGACCAACAAAGTATGAGGCACATGCTATTTAGTTCATACTACTTGTCTCTTATTTGAGTTGGCACTTGTTCATTGCATTGGTACTAACGTTTTACTTGTCTTGTGAATGGAGATGCCGACGACATATGTCGTGTACAAGGGAGGGTTCCTGGAGTCTACGACGACTAGGAGGACTGTCGGAGACAGGTGCACCGTTTCAGCGGCAACAGCTACAAGGGATACCCCACTAGGGTGGAGGCGGAAGGAAGATACGCCCGTTATCTAGCGGGAGAGATGAGGGACATGAGGAGGAACCGGATGAAGACCATGGCCTTCGTGATGATGGTCATCATGACCATGTTGGTCATGTTCTATGTGATTGTAGTTTAGGTTAGGACCTACATTGTGAGGTGTATGACGATACTTGTGACGACTATGTACCGAGACTTCTAACTTTGTGAAACTTCGTCGTTCGGTGTTGCATATGCACATGTGTTGTATGAATCAACACATTCCGGAACGAGACTTGCGTAATTGTGTATTGATACCGAAATGAAACTTGGCTCTCTATGTGCTTCTCATATTGCATGTAATGCTGTCTAAATATGAACTGCGTTGTAAATATATACTGCTGTCAAATATGTATTGTAATATGCTAGAAAAAAAGCTGGAAAATGAATTTTCGAATATAATTACCGGCGCACCTAAATGCCCTACTACCGGCGCACGTGGCATGCGCCAGTCTTGGAAGACCTACCGCCGGCGCAGCTGCACGTGCGCCGGTGGAATTTCGCTTTGCCGGCGAAGCTTGGGTTGTGCGCCGGCGATGGCCGACATATCGCCGGCGCACTACCCGGTGCGCCGGCGGTGTCCATTTATCACCGGCGCGTTCGCACCGGCGGGCTCGTGGTGCGCCGGCAATGGGCCTTTTAGGTTCGCCGGCGGTAGGCCTTTTCCTAGTAGTGGGATGAGGCTCTCTCTTGAAGGTAGGCTTTGGCTCTTGCGGTATTATTCATGAAGATTTGATGTGAGAGAGCCATGTATTCATATTCAACATCATCAAACTCTTCCGGACTCAACATGGGATTATCTTCATCATTTGGCAAGTCACTCTCTTCTTCAAGCTCCCTATACACAACTTTTGCCTTCAAGGCCTTAGAGGAGCCTTGAGACATTCCAAGAGCACGGTTTCTTGTGTCATTGGAGAGCTTGGTGGCCAACTTGAAAGAGCATATCTCTTGCATCACTTTGGTGGTATTTTTCCCTTCCTTTGATGCTATTCAAGTTGGCTTCTTCAAATGGCATGAGAGCATTCACATACTTCCTTTTGATCCATGAATCATCCACGTACTCGGCACCAACCTTCTTGAAATCGGTTGCAATGACAATGAGTCTCCGGTACATATCTTCATGACTCTCACCATCAAGCATATAGAAGCCTTCGGCCTCATTGCTCAACTCATCATATCGATTTATCTTCATGCTATCATTGCCAACAAACCTCACCTCTAGAGCATCCCAAGTTTCCTTGGCGGTGTCAAACTTTTGAATATGAGGTATCTCTTTTGGACCAACGGCATTTTGGAGAATGACCAAGGCGGTGGAGTCAAGCTGAGCATCAACCACTTCTCTTCTTGTCAAGTTGTTCGGGTCGTGAGGCTTGAATCCTTTTTGCACGACCCTCCATAGTTCATTGCAAGAGCTGCGCAAATGATTACGCATCAAATATTGCCATTGAGTAAAAGAAGAGCAAGTATCAATCTTAGGGGGAAAACCTATGTTATTTATATGAGGGTGAGGGATAGGTGGATCGGGAGAGTAGAACGGAGGAACCGTATGGTACTCTTCCTTGCCATCTTTCCCTTGGGAGGATGAGGAGGCCTTATCTTTTTCTTTTTGGCCTTCACCTTCCTTATTAGGTTCATTTTCCCCCTCCGCTCCTTCGTGGTCCAAAGGAGGCTTCTCCGAAGAGTGCCCCCCCGGAACACTCGAAGCGGATGGATTGGAGGCTTGCGCACTAGCGAGTTTTGCGATTAAATCGTGCAACTCGTCCATACGCTTATCCATGTTGGATTTCAAGGAAGTTTCCATTTCCTTGAGATCCTTCATGGTAGCCGCCACCCCATCATCATCGGCCATACTAACTCTTAGGCGGTTAAGCCCAAATCAAGAGCCGAGGCTCTGATACCAATTGAAAGTATAGCGTATGGCACCTAGAGGGGGGGTGAATAGGTTCTACTCCAATTTTTCGTTCTTTTTCGATTAAGGCTTGACACAAAGGTAAATTCTCTAAATATGTAACTATGGTGAATTTGCCTATATGACAAGGATGTAATAAGTAAGATACAAGTAACAAAGTAAAGACTAGGAACGAGTAAACCAAAGCGGAAGCACGCGGAGACGAGGATGTATTCCCGAGTTCCTCCTTGTGAAAGGAGTACATCTCGTTAGAGGGGTGTGAGCTTCGCAACACAATGCTTGCTCAACGCCACTAAGGCCTCACCCTATTCTCCGATGAACTTCACCACGAAGGCCAAGTTCATCTTCCACTATTGGATTCCTTGAGGCGGAAACCGGAGCCTTTACAACGAGCTTGAGGCACGCACCCACAACCAAATTGGGGGCTCTCAAACACACCACAAATCTGTGAAACAAACAACACACAAGTAAGAATCAACCAAACCTAGGTTTTCTACACAAAGAAACCCTAGGAGAGAAAGTCCTCAAGTGAATGAGGAGGAAATGTAGAATGGCTTGGTGAAGATGTAGATCGGGGGCTTCTCCTTCAATCCTCCAAAGATCAATGAATTTGGGTGGAGGGACTGAGAGGAATCAAGGATTTGGTGAGCTCAAAGTGGGTTGACTTCAATGGCCTTCAATGCTGGTAGAGTTGGTTGGTGTGGAAGAAGAGGAGGGGTATTTATACCCCTCCCCAAAAACTAGCCGTTTGAAGGAAACTTAGGACGGATTATCCGGCCCCTCCGAGCCAAATAATCCGGCCAATAATCCGGCCAACTTCTGCACTTCACCCCACCCGGGACTTAGCCGAAATCTCGTCATCGAAAATTTGGGGCGGATTATCCGCCCCCCGGATTATCCGGCCCCTCCAAGCCAAATAATCCGGGCAATAATCCGGTGACTCCAGGGGGTGTCACACTGGAGTCCTTGGCAGAAACTCGAACTTGACCACGGGGGCGGATTATCCGGCCCCTGAGGGGGCGGATAATCCGGGCAATAATCCGGTGACTCCAGGGAGTGTCACACTGGAGTCCTTGGCAGAAACTCGAACTTGACGGGGGGGGGGGAGGGATTATCCGCCCCCCGGATTATCCGGCCCCTCCAGGCCAAATAATCCGGGGAGGATGAGTCAAATTGGCACTTGAATTCTTTAACTTTTTTAATAGATGTGCATTTATTTTCCAGTGTACCTGAAACACTTTAACACATCATCAAATAAATCCTAGTGTTGTTAACTAACACACAAAAACCATCGAGATCGTAGATGTTCTTTCATGTGATCTTGTCACCGCCCCAATTATGGAAAGGGCCATCATTAAGTGCATGGTGGTCAGATTCTACATGCAGTCAATGTCAAGGGACAACCGGCAATTGTGGAAACACTTCTCTCGCCAAATTAAGTCGGTGCATGCTTGTCAATGTCAGATTCCGCACATGCGGCATGGGACAATTTCCCTTTCGTTGAATCGAGGGACGGCGTTCAAAAGTATTTCCCATACCAACTTGCCATCAATATGGGATTTAACTGCTTCTGCGGCCCACGTCACACCTTTGTAAAAGGTAGAAGGTTGTATCTTTTTACATCACATAACATTCAGTTTCTACTATTATACTTACTCAATTACTTGTTTTAAATATTGCCTCCCCCGTGCCATTATGTTTCAACCCAAAAACATTGGAAAGAAAGATTATGATCGTGAATATTTGCCATACCCAACCCACAAATCTATTCTCATGCACACTGACCACCAATTAGCTAATTAAGTGTATTTTTTGGTTTCTTTCATCATCATTTTACAGACAGTTAGCTAGTTGATTGTATTTTATGGGCAATCTGGAGAAAGAAAGTAAGTATATGTCTATCCATGCAGGATTTTGATGTCCTCAAGCATAAACATGGAGTCATTTGGAATTAACAGACATGAAGACATGCATGCTACAACTACAAGCTGCACGGCGGCTACAACAGCCTGCCCTTTCGTATGTGCCCTGTGGGTCAACACCTAAGCAAAATGAAATATGATTCTAATTCACTGTTCACTTTTTTTGTGTGAACTATTAATAGGCGATTGTTGTTATTAGCATTGTGCAACTCCTGAATAAGAATTACATTGCATATGCAATGTATTATCGAAATAAAAAATTATAAATGATATAGATATAGCAAGTTTCCATATGTGGAGTACACTTAGGATATAAATCATTAATTCACAACCCAAAACCTCACTATATACTCACCCTTCTCTACAATATTTAGATTCATATATGCAATTCATGTTTTTATTTTTTACAAAGAAATCAACCTTGAAACTTAACTACATCTCCTAACAAATAGACAACTCATATTTTATTTGAGAGTAATATGCATGGGGTGCCCACACGAGCTTATGTTTTCATGTGATCTCCATCGATATGAAGTCCCTTTCTAAATTATTTAGTGGGCCGAGAGTCGGTAGCGCATTCACATCCTACCCAAATGCAACGGGATCTAGTACTATAATAGGGATTTGGCAATCTTAACACCATAAAATTGGTGATTATTTTTTGTGTTGTTTTGGCTGGAAATTTACTGCTAAGCCAACTATGAATGATCGGTATTGTCTCAATAGCTCTCGTAATAGGAATACTAAGAGGAACATTACAATATTGTATTGATTAGGAGATATAAGCATGAAACCTATTAGTCGATCCTGCTATTTAATAAATGGCAGCTATGCATACGTTTCTTTTCGCATCCTTATGTGCATAATCATTTGAGCACCGCTTGACAACTTGTACTATTCTAATTCATATGGACCAGCGCGTTTGGCATACAAAAGTTTGCCGGTTATAGCCACTTCGTGTTCCATGTGCTGAACGTATTGCTTCTTATAGGACCATGACCGATGGTCCAATATGAATTAGGCTAGTACAAGTTATCAGCGGCACGTGAATACCATTTCATTAGCTACCGACACTACCACCAATCAAGATATCCATATTGTGGACATCCAGATGTGTTGTATACTCGCTCACATAGGAGAATGTGAAGGAGTTTTAAGAACATACGTCTTTGTATCCTATCGCGCTAGTCTTGTCGCCTCCAATTAAGGAAAGGGACAGCATTAAGTGCATGGTTGTCCGTTCTTAAACTGCTTTATTTGAGGGTAACATGCATGGGGTGCCCACTAACTTATGTTTGGATGCGATGTCCATCACTATGAACTCACTTTCTAAAATATTTTGTGGGCCGAGACGCATCCACATGCTACCTCATCGCAACTAGATCTAGTACTGTAATACTGATTCGGACATCTTAACACCATAGAATTAGTGACTATTTAGTGTTGTTTGGGTTGGAAATTCGCTGCTAAGGCAACTATGAATGATCGGTATTGTCTCAGTAGCTCTCGTAATATGAATAATGAGAAGAAATTTACAATATTGTATTGCTTAGGAGATATAAGCATAAAACCTATTAGCCTCACATGCTGCCTCCTCGATCTCTCTCACCGAAACCGTGGGAGATCTTTGTTCCTAAACATGGAGTACCAGCTCCTTGGTCGAAAAAGCATGGGTCCAAAGGCGAACCACACACCGGAACCATAGAAATTCATAAGCATGGCAATAGATATTTCGAGTCTGAGGTTTACCTGCTTGATGGCATGTTTGGCGTTGTGAACTTTTCAATACGTTGTCATTGTCGCACGTTGAGCCAGCTCATCCTCCGACTGCGCATCAGTCATATTGGGCAGGCGGCCGCGGGGTTTGTTAGGAGCACGGCCGCCACGTCCAACCCACCGACCACGCTTGTTGGGCGACATCTGCAGCGATCTACGGCAACAGCGGGGGTTCTTCGTCGGTCGGCCGGAAATGGGTGGACAGGGAGCCAACATACTAGGGGAGAAGGGAAAGTGCTATAGTTGCTGCAGTTTTTACTCGATATCGTTGAAATGAATAATATGCCCATAAGAATTAGACGAGACTTGTGTTGACACGGTTGCCGACACACCCGGTAGCGCCCAACAAACGGGAGCTGAATCGGGTTTCCCGGAAACTGGAATAGGCATGTACGCCAATTTCACCTCTAATGTGTGGCCCAGTGGGTGCTATTCTGCTGGAGCCCATAATAATCCTACTGGTGTCGTTTATGAGAGCCAGTTGATGCCCAGACAGGTGTCATATTCAGCAGGGTTGAAAGATCTAACGTTTTCAGGTGCATTCAAATGTAGCGAGACTCGTGTCTCAGACCTGCTTCGAGTACCGTGCTGGCTTGTGGTCTGGTCGTCTCCAATTATGGAAATGACCAGTAGTAAGTGCATGGTTGTCCGTTCTTAAACATTATTCTCCCCACGTAAAGTTGGGCTCAAAAGTATTTCCCCTACCAACTTTCGATCAATATGGGATTTAACTGCTTCAGAGGCCCACGTCACACCTTTATAAAAGCTAGAAGTTGTGTGTTCTTGCATCACATAACATTCGGTTTCTAATGTTATACTTACTCAATTACTTGTTTCTAATATTTCCTCCCCCGTGTCATTATGTTTTAACCCAAAAACATTGGAAGCAAAGTAGGATCGTGAATATTTGCCATCCCCAAACCCGCAGATCTATTCTCATGCATACTTACCACCAGTTAGCTAATTAAGTGTATTTTATGGATTCTTATATCACATAATATTCGGTTTCATCTGTTATACTTACCCAATTACGTGTTTCTAATATTGCCTCCCCCGTGCTATTATGTTTTAACCAAAAAACATTGGAAGGAAAGATTGGGATCGTGAATATTTGCCATCCTCAAACCTGCAAATCTATTCTCATGCACACTGACCACCAATTAGCTAATTAAGTGAATTGTATGGCTTCTTTCATCATCATTTTACAAACAGTTAGCTAGTTGATTGTATTTTATGGGCAATCTGGAGAAAGAAAGTAAGTATATGGCTATGCTTGCAGGATTTTGATGTCCTCATGCATAATCATGGAGACATTTGGCAGTAACGCACATGAAGGCATGCATGCTACAACTCCAAGATCCATGGCTAGCTGCTAAAGCAGCCTGCCGTTTCGTATGTGCCATGTGGGCCAACACCTAAGCAAACCGAAATGTGAATCTGATTCATTGTTCACTTTTTTGTGTGAACTATTAATAGACGGTTAGTTTTATCAGCATTGTGCAACTCCTGGATAATATAACATTGAATATGCAATGCATTATCGAAATAAAAAATTATAAATGATATGGATATTTCTACTTTCCGTATATAGAGTTCACTTAGGATATAAATCATTAATTCACAACCCTAAACCTCACTATATACCCACCCTTCTCTGCAATATTTAGATTTATATAGGCAATTCATCTTTTTAATTTTTACTAACAAACAGACCTTGAAACTTAAGTACATCTCAATTTTTTTTTTGAAGTTTTTACCATTTCCTAACAAATAGACAACTCATGTTTGATTTGAGAGTAACATGCATGGGGTGCCCACGAGCTTATGTTTGCATGCGATGTCCATCGATATGAAGTCCCTTTCTAAAATATTTAGTGGGCCGAGAATCGGTAGCGCATTCACATGCTACCTAAATGCAACGAGATTTAGTACTGTAATACGGATTCGGCCATCTTAACACCATATAATTGATTACTATTTTGTGTGTTTTTTGTGCTGGAAATTCACAGCTAGCTAAGACAACTATGAATGATCGGCATTGTCTCAATACCTCTCGTAATAGGAATACTAAGAAGAAAATTACAATATTGTATTGCTAAGGAGATATAAGCATGAAACCTATTAGCAGATCCTGCTATTTAATAAATGGCCACCCATGCAAAAGTTCTTGTGGCATCCTTGTGTGCATAATCATTTGAGCACCGCTTGACAACTTGTACTGACCCTAATCCATATTGGCACCACAACATTTGGCATACAAAATTTTGCCGGTTATAGCCTCGTCGTATTTCATGTGCTGAATGTATTGCCACTTATAGGGCCATCAGTGGTGGTCCCAGTATGAATTGGACTAGTACAAGTTGTTAGCATCATGTGAATGCCATTTCGTTAGCTAGCGGCACGTACACCAATAAAAATATCCAGATTTTTGGAAATGCATATGTGTTGTATACGCGTTCACATGGGAGAAGGTGACGGGGTTTCAAGAACATACGTCTTTGTATCCTCTTGGGCCAGTTTCGACTAAATAGAGAAGACGCTCGAAATCAATTAGTAGAGGACTCAATGTAATTGTGATTATATATGCAATGTTCGTATAGGTAATTGACATGAAAGTGCGGTAATACTTTAATTATCTTCAGTAAGACTCGATACATGAAGATATGTAAATGTCCTTGATACGTCTCCAACGTATCGATAATTTCTTGTGTTCGATGCCACATTATTGATGTTATCTACATGTTTTATGCACACTTTATGTCATATTCGTGCATTTTCTGGAACTAACCTATTAACAAGATGCCGAAGTGCCGATTCTTTGTTTTCTGCTGTTTTTGGTTTCAGAAATCCTAGTAAAGAAATATTCTCGGAATTGGACGAAATAAAAGCCCGGAGGCCTATTTTCTCACGAAGCTTCCGGAAGACCGAAGACGAGACGAAGAGGGGCCACGGGGTGGCCAAACCCTAGGGCGGCGCGGCCCCACCCCTGGCCGCACCGGCCTATGGTGTGGGCCCCCGTGCCGCCTCTCGACTTGCCCTTCCGCCTACTTAAAGCCTCCGTGACGAAACTTCCGATACCGAGAGCCACGATACGGAAAACCTTACTGAGACGCCGTCGCCGCCGATCCCATCTCGGGGGATACTGGAGATCGCCTCCGGCACCCTGCCGGAGAGGGGATTCATCTCCCGGAGGACTCTACACCGCCATGGTCGCCTCCGGAGTGATGAGTGAGTAGTCTACCCCTGGACTATGGGTCCATAGCAGTAGCTAGATGGTTGTCTTCTCCCCATTGTGCTATCATTGTCGGATCTTGTGAGCTGCCTATCATGATCAAGATCATCTATACTGTAATTCTATATGTTGCGTTTGTTGGGATCCGATGAATAGAGAATACTTGTTATGTTGATTATCAAAGTTATGCTTATGTGTTGTTTATGATCTTGCATGCTCTCCGTTTCTAGTAGAGGCTCCGGCCAAGTTTTACTTTTAACTCCAAGAGGGAGTACTTATGCTCGATAGTGGGTTCATGCTCGCATTGACACCAGGACAGGTGACGGAAAGTTCTAAGGTTGTGTTGTCTCTGTTGCCACTAGGGATAAAACATTGATGCTATGTCTAAGGATGTAGTTGTTGATTACATTACGCACCATACTTAATGCAATTGTCCGTTGCTTTGCAACTTAATGCTGGAGGGGTTCGGATGATAACTCTGAAGGTGGACTTTTTAGGCATAGATGCGGTTGGATGGCGGTCTATGTACTTTGTCGTAATGCCCAATTAAATCTCACTATACTCATCATGATATGTATGTGCATGGTCATGCTCTCTTTATTTGTCAATTGCCCAAGCTGTAATTTGTTCACCCAACATGCTTTGTTCGTCTTATGGGAGAGACACCTCTAGTGAGCTGTGGACCCCGGTCCAATTCTCTTTGCTTGAAATACAACCTACTGCAATACTTGTTCTCTTGTTTTCTCGCAAACAATCATCTTCCACACAATACGGTTAATCCTTTGTTACAGCAAGCCGGTGAGATTGACAACCTCACTTTGTTTCGTTGGGGCAAAGTACTTTGGTTGTGTTGTGCAGGTTCCACGTTGGCGCCGGAATCTCTGGTGTTGCGCCGCACTACATCTCGCCGCCATCAACCTTCAACGTGCTTCTTGGCTCCTCCTGGTTGGATAAACCTTGGTTTCTTTCTGAGGGAAAACTTGCTGTTGTGCGCATCATACCTTCCTCTTGGGGTTGCCCAACGAACGTGTGAAATACACGCCATCAAGCTCTTTTAAGGCGCCGTTGCTGGGAGATCAAGACACGCTGCAGGGGAGTCTCCACTTCTCAATCTCTTTACTTTGTTTTTGTCTTGCTTTATTTTATTTACTACTTTGTTTGCTGCACTAAATCAAAATACAAAAAAATTAGTTGTTAGTTTTACTTTATTTGCTATCTTGTTTGCTATATCGAAAACACAAAAAAAATTAGTTTACTTGCATTTACTTTATCTAGTTTGCTTTATTTACTATTGCTAAAATGGCCAACGCTGAAAATACAAAGTTGTGTGACTTCACAACCACAAATAATAATGATTTCTTATGCACACCTATTGCTCCACCTGCTACTACAGCAGAATTCTTTGAAATTAAACCTGCTTTACTGAATCTTGTCATGAAAGATCAATTTTACGGAATTAGTTACGATGATGTCTGCTGCCCATCTCAATAATTTTGTTGAATTGTGTGAAATGCAAAATTATAAAGATGTAGATGGTGACATTATAAAATTAAAATTGTTTCCTTTCTCATTAAGAGGAAGAGCTAAAGATTAGTTGCTATCTCTGCCTAAGAATAGTATTGATTCATGGACTAAATGCAAGGATGCTTTTATTGGTAGATATTATCCCCACTGCTAAAATGATATCTTTGAGGAGTAGCATAATGAATTTTAAACAATTAGATACTGAACATGTTTCTCAAGCTTGGGAAAGAATGAAGTCTCTGGTTAAAAATTGCCCAACCCATGTAGTGACTACTTGGATGATCATCCAAACCTTCTATGCGAGGACTAAATTTTTCTTCACGGAATTTATTGGATTCAGCTGCTGGAGGTACCTTTATGTCCATCACTCTTGGTGAAGCAACAAAGCTTCTTGATAATATGATGATTAATTACTCTGAATGGCACACGGAAAGAGCTCCACAAGGTAAGAAGGTAAATTCTGTTGAAGAATCCTCTTCCTTGAATGATAAGGTTGATGCTATTATGTCTATGCTTGTGAATGATAGGACTAATATTGATCCTAATAATGTTCCATTAGCTTCATTGGTTGCACAAGTAGAACATGTTGATGTAAACTTCATTAAAAATAATAATTTCAACAACAATGCTTATCGGAACAATTCTAGTAATAACTACAGGCCATATCCTTATAATAATGGTAACGGTTATGCTAACTCTTATGGGAATTCTTACAACAATAATAGGAATTCACCCCCTGGACTTGAAGCCATGCTTAAAGAATTTATTAGTACACAAACTGCCTTTAACAAATCTGTTGAGGAAAAGCTCAATAAAATTGATATTCTTGTTTCTAGAATTGATAGTCTTGCCTACGATGTTGATCTTTTGAAATCAAAAGTTATGCCTAATAGGGATATTGAAAGTAAAATTGTTACTACAGCAAATGCCATCCAAGTTAGAATTAATGAGAATATAAGATTAATGGCTGAACTGCGTGCTAGGTGGGATAGAGAAGAAAATGAAAAACTAGCTAAAGAAAGGAATATAGCTAAAGTTTGGACTATTAACACCACTAGTAATGCTAATGCTACACATGTTGCTGCACCTCCTACTCATACTAATAAAAGAATTGGTGTTAGCAATGTTTCCACTTCTAATGCAAAGCGCGAAAAGCTACTGAAACTGCTAAAGCTACTGAAATTGCCTGTGATGAAGCTGCTGAAATTTTTTCCAACATTGGGGATGATGATCCCATTGCTTTAGATTATAATGGTTTGAATTTTGATGATTGCCACATCTCTGAAGTTATAAAGTTCTTGCAAAAACTTGCTAAAAGTCCTAATGCTAGTGCTATAAATTTGGCTTTCACGCATCATATTACAAATGCTCTCATAAAAGCTAGAGAAGAGAAACTAGAGCGCGAAGCCTCTATTCCTAAAAAGCTAGAAGATGGTTGGGAGCCCATCATTAAGATGAAGGTTAAAGACTTTGATTGTAATGTTTTATGTGATCTTGGTGCAAGTATTTCGTTATGCCTGAAGAAAATTTATAATATGCTTGACTTGCCACCGCTGAAAAATTGTTATTTGGATGTTAATCTTGCTGATCATTCTACAAAGAAACCTTTGGGTAAAGTTGATAATGTTCGCATTACCGTTAACAATAATCTTGTTCCTGTTGATTTTGTTGTCTTGGATATTGAATGCAATGCATCTTGTCCAATTATATTGGGAAGACCTTTTCTTGAACTGTTGGTGCTATTATTGATATGAGGGAAGGAAATATAAAATATCAATTTCCTCTCAAGAAAGGTATGGAACACTTCCCAAGAAAGAGAATGAAGGTACCTTATGATTCTATCATTAGAACAAATTATGATGTTGATGCTTCATCTCTCGATGTTACTTGATACACACTTTCTGCGCCTAGCTGAAAGGCGTTAAGAAAAGCGCTTATGGGAGACAACCCATGTTTTTACCTACAGTACTTTGTTTTTATTTTGTGTCTTGGAAGTTGTTTACTACTGTAGCAACCTCTCCTTATCTTAGTTTTGAGTTTTGTTGTGCCAAGTTAAGCCGTTGATAGAAAAGTAAGTACTAGATTTGGATTACTGCGCAGTTCCAGATTTCTTTGCTGTCACGAATCTGAGCCCACTTCCCTGCAGGAAGCTCAGAAAATTATGCCAATTTACGTGAATGATCCTCAGATATGTACGCAACTTTCATTCAATTTGAGCATTTTCATTTGAGCAAGTCTGGTGCCATTTTAAAATTCGTCAATACGAACTGTTCTGTTTTGACAGATTCTGCCTTTTATTTCGCATTGCCTCTTTCGCTATGTTGGATGAATTTCTTTGATCCACTAATGTCCAGTAGCATTATGCAATGTCCAGAAGTGTTAAGAATGATTGTGTCACCTCTGAATATGTCAATTTATATTGTGCACTAACCCTCTAATGAGTTGTTTCGAGTTTGGTGTGGAGGAAGTTTTCAAGGATCAAGAGAGGAGTATGATGCAACATGATCAAGGAGAGTGAAAGCTCTAAGCTTGGGGATGCACCGGTGGTTCACCCCTGCATATATCAAGAAGACTCAAGCGTCTAAGCTTGGGGATGCCCAAGGCATCCCCTTCTTCATCAACAAATTATCAGGTTCCTCCCCTGAAACTACATTTTTATTCGGCCACATCTTATGTGCTTTTTCTTGGAGCGTCGGTTTGTTATTGTTTTTGTTTTGTTTGAATAAAATGGATCCTAGCATTCACTTTATGGGAGAGATACACGCTCCGCTGTAGCATATGGGCAAATATGTCCTTGGTTTCTACTCATAGTATTCATGACGAAGTTTCTCCTTCGTTAAATTGTTATATGGTTGGAATTGGAAAATGATACATGTAGTAATTGCTATAAATGTTTTGGGTAATGTGATACTTGGCAATTGTTGTGCTCATGTTTAAGCTCTTGCATCATATGCTTTGCACCCATTAATGAAGAAATACATAGAGCATGCTAAAATTTGGTTTGTATATTTGGTTTCTCTAAGGTCTAGATAATTTCTAGTTTTGAGTTTGAACAACAAGGAAGACGGTGTAGAGTCTTATAATGCTTTCAATATGTCTTTTATGTGAGTTTTGCTGTACCGTTCATCCTTGTGTTTGTTTCAAATAGCCTTGCTAGCCTAAACCTTGTATCGAGAGGGAATACTTCTCATGCATCCAAAATACTTGAGCCAACCACTATGCCATTTGTGTCCACCATACCTACCTATACTACATGGTATTTTCCCGCCATTCCAAAGTAAATTGCTTGAGTGCTACCTTTAAAATTCCATCATTCACCTTTGCAATATATAGCTCATGGGACAAATAGCTTAAAAACTATTGTGGTATTGAATATGTAATTATGCACTTTATCTCTTATTAAGTTGCTTGTTGTGCGATAACCATGCTTCTGGGGAACGCCATCAACTCATTGTTGAATTTCATGTGAGTTGCTATGCATGTTTGTTGTGACTGAAGTAAGGGCGATCTACACTGAGTTGAATGGTTTGAGCATGCATATTGTGAGAGAAGAACATTGGGCCGCTAACTAAAGCCATGATTCATGGTGGAAGTTTCAGTTTTGGACAAATATCCTCAAATCTCTAATGAGAAAAGAATTAATTGTTGTCAAATGCTTAAAGCATTAAAAGAGGAGTCCATTATCCGTTGTCTATGTTGTCCCGGTATGGATGTCTAAGTTGAGAATAATCAAAAGCGAGAAATCCAAATGCGAGCTTTCTCCTTAGACCTTTGTACGAGGCGGCATAGAGGTACCCCTTTGTGAAACTTGGTTAAAGCATATGTATTGCGGTGATAATCCAGGTAGTCCAAGCTAATTAGGACAAGGTGCGAGCACTATTAGTACACTATGCATGAGGCTTGCAACTTATAAGATATAATTTACATGATGCATATGCTTTATTACTACCGTTGACAAAATTGTTTCATGTTTTCAAAATAAAAGCTCTAGCACAAATATAGCAATCGATGTTTTTCCTCTTTGAAGGACCATTCTTTTACTTTCAATGTTGAGTCAGTTCACCTATTTCTCTCCACCTCAAGAAGCAAACACTTGTGTGAACTGTGCATTGATTCCTACATACTTGCTTATTGCACTTATTATATTACTCTATGTTGACAATATCCATGAGATATACATGTTACAAGTTGAAAGCAACCGCTGAAACTTAATCTTCTTTTGTGTTGCTTCAATATCTTTACTTTGAATTATTGCTTTATGAGTTAACTCTTATGCAAGACTTATTGATGCTTGTCTTGAAGTGCTATTCATGAAAAGTCTTTGCTTTATGATTCACTTGTTTACTCATGTCATACACATTGTTTTGATCGCTGCATTCTCTACATATGCTTTACAAATAGTATGATCAAGTTTATGATGGCATGTCACTCCAGAAATTATCTTTGTTATCGTTTTACCGCTCGGGACGAGCAGAACTAAGCTTGGGGATGCTGATACGTCTCCAACGTATCGATAATTTCTTGTGTTCCATGCCACATTATTGATGTTATCTACATGTTTTATGCACACTTTATGTCATATTCGTGCATTTTCTGGAACTAACCTATTAACAAGATGCCGAAGTGCCGATTCGTTGTTTTTCGCTGTTTTTGGTTTCAGAAATCCTAGTAAAGAAATATTCTCGGAATTGGACGAAATAAAAGCCCGGAGGCCTATTTTCTCACGAAGCTTCCGGAAGACCGAAGACGAGACGAAGAGGGGCCACGGGGTGGCCAAACCCTAGGGCGGCGCGGCCCCACCCCCGGCCGCGCCGGCCTATGGTGTGGGCCCCCGTGCCGCCTCTCGACTTGCCCTTCCGCCTACTTAAAGCCTCCGTGACGAAACTTCCGATGCCGAGAGCCACGATACGGAAAACCTTGCGAGACGCCGTCGCCGCCGATCCCATCTCGGGGGATCCTGGAGATCGCCTCCGGCACCCTGCCGGAGAGGGGATTCATCTCCCGGAGGACTCTACACCGCCATGGTCGCCTCCGGAGTGATGAGTGAGTAGTCTACCCCTGTACTATGGGTCCATAGCAGTAGCTAGATGGTTGTCTTCTGTGCTATCATTGTCGGATCTTGTGAGCTGCCTATCATGATCAAGATCATCTATCTGTAATTCTATATGTTGCGTTTGTTGGGATCCGATGAATAGAGAATACTTGTTATGTTGATTATCAAAGTTATGCTTATGTGTTGTTTATGATCTTGCATGCTCTCCGTTTCTAGTAGAGGCTCGGCCAAGTTTTTACTTTTAACTCCAAGAGGGAGTACTTATGCTCGATAGTGGGTTCATGCCGCATTGACACCTGGGACGATGACGAGAAAGTTCTAAGGTTGTGTTGTGCTTGTTGCCACTAGGGATAAAACATTGATGCTATGTCTAAGGATGTAGTTGTTGATTACATTACGCACCATACTTAATGCAATTGTCTGTTGCTTTGCAACTTAATGCTGGAGGGGTTCGGATGATAACTCTGAAGGTGGACTTTTTAGGCATAGATGCGGTTGGATGGCGGTCTATGTACTTTGTCGTAATGCCCAATTAAATCTCACTATACTCATCATGATATGTATGTGCATGGTCATGCTCTCTTTATTTGTCAATTGCCCAACTGTAATTTGTTCACCCAACATGCTGTTCGTCTTATGGGAGAGACACCTCTAGTGAGCTTGTGGACCCCGGTCCAATTCTCTTTCTTGAAATACAACCTACTGCAATACTTGTTCTACTTGTTTTCTCGCAAACAATCATCTTCCACACAATACGGTTAATCCTTTGTTACAGCAAGCCGGTGAGATTGACAACCTCATCTGTTTCGTTGGGGCAAAGTACTTTGGTTGTGTTGTGCGGGTTCCACGTTGGCGCCGGAATCCCTGGTGTTGCGCCGCACTACATCTCGCCGCCATCAACCTTCAACGTGCTTCTTGGCTCCTCCTGGTTCGATAAACCTTGGTTTCTTTCTGGGGGAAAACTTGCTGCTGTGCGCATCATACCTTCCTCTTGGGGTTGCCCAACGAACGTGTGAAATACACGCCATCAGTCCTATCAGTACCGGTTCCAGAGAAGGCCCATTAGTACCGGTTGGACAACCGGTACTAATTAATCTGTAGTAAAGGACGAACCGGTACTAAAGGGGCTGGAGACCTTTGGTACCGGTTCGTAACACGAACATGTACTAAAGGTTGGCACCATTTTTTTCTCTTTCCATTTTGTTTTAAAAAATATTCAAAAAAAAAATGCCAATTTTTTTATTTGAATTGTTTTAGCACTTAATCAAACTATACACACAGTTATCACTAAGCATTCTTAATTTCACTCTAAATTACTTGTTTCTACTAACACTTACCGGCCTAGCCACAGCACGCTTAACTTCTTAGTTTCTTCCCTATGAGCTACCTACAGAGAATAGATGCTTACCTAAAAATAGTATCCTATCAATCCTATTAACCCATGGACTATGATATCACAAACATTTATTTTGTGAACCGAAATAATTATTTAAATAAAAAATGAATCATTAATAATAATATTTGAATAAAATATTCTTGAATGCAAATAATAATTAACATATTTGCCTTTTTCGATTTAATATTAAATACTTCATATCAACAAATCCGTATCAAAATTTGACAAATAATATTTCAAAATCGATTAGAAAAATGAGAGAGACCCAAATATGACATCCATATCAACCATAACCTAATTCTTGACAAGGATTCCTCTGTCTTGTGCAGTCGGGGACTATCACGCTCTAAATGCATGTAAACTCCCTAGAGAGAAGTGGATGCTGATGAAACATGTCACACCCTAGAGTGCAATCTTTGCAATAAAAAACATATAAACTTTTACACACATGTTATGGAACCCATAAACTTGTGGTGGGAACCCGACGCTCTAGAGACCAAGTAAGGTGAAACCCTAGCCTCGCTGAGAAATACCAGGCTTATAAGACTAAAGCCAGTACCGGCATTAAAAAGGGGTAGAAAAATATAACTAGTTTCTTGGTTGTGTTAGGGTAGGCCCTAGGAAGTCACAAGACAAAGGTATATAACCATGATCTTGACAAGTTTCCCTCATGTTTGTCCGATCCGTGACTTTCACGATCTAAGTCATGAAACTCCCTGGAGAGAAGCAGATGCCGGTGAAGCAGGTCACACCCCAGAGTGCAATATTTGCAATAAAAAACCCATAACACACTTTTACACACAAGTGATGGATCCCACCAGCTTGAGGTGGGAACCAGACGCTCTGGAGCCCCACTCCGGTGAAACCCTAGCTCCGTTGTAGAAGAACCAGACTTATACGAGTACAACAGGTAGTTGAGTCAAAATGGGGTAGCAAAGTGTACCTAGTTTCTTGGTTGTGTTAGTCTAGGCCATAGGAACAATACAAAGGTATAACCTAAGTCTTCACAAGTTTCCCTCCGGCTTGTCCAATCTGGGACTTTCATGCTATAAGTCAAGAAACTCCCTAGAGAGCAGTGGATGCCGGTGAAGCAGGTCATACCACAAAGTGCAATCTTTGTCATTCAAAACCCATAGCACACTTGCACACACATGTTATGGCACCCCTAGCTTGTGGTGGGATCTCAACGCTCCGGACCCCCTCTCTGATGAAACCCTAGCCCCGTTGGAGAAAAAAGAGGCTTATATGAATAAAGTCGGTATCACATCAAAATGGGGTAGAACATTGTAACTAGTAGCTTTTTTGTATTAGGCTAGGCCCTAGGAAGTCACAAGATAAAGTTATAACGCTAAATCTTCACAATATTCCCTCCGGATTGTCCTATCCAGGACTTTCACGCTTTAAGTTGTGAAAATCCCTAGAGAGTAGTGGATGCCGGTGAAGCAGGTCACAACCAGGAGTGCAATCTTTGCCATCCAAAACTCATAGCACACGTGTACACACATTTTATGGCACCCCCTAGATTGTGGTTGTATCCCGATGCTCCGGAGCCCCTCTCCGATGATACCCTATAGCCCCGTTGGAGAAAAACCAGACTTATAGAATACAACTGGTACCAGCGTATAAAAGGGGTAGAAAAGTGTAACTATTTGCTTGCTTGTGCTAGGTTAATCCCTAGGAAGTCACAAGACAAAGGTATATAACCCTTCTCCTGACAAGTTTCCCTCATGTTTGTCTGATCTGGGACTTCCACGCTCCAAGTCATGAAACTCCCTATAGAGAAGTGGATGCCGGTGAAGCAAGTCACCCCCGAAGTCAATCTTTGCCATCCAATACCTATAACAAATTTTTACACACATGTGATGGAACCCACTAGCTTGTAGTGGGAACACGACTCTCCGGAGCCCCACTCCGGTGAATCCCTAGCCATGTTGGAGAAAACCAGACTTATACGAATACAGCCGGTACTGGAGTCAAAATGGGGTAGCAAAGTGTACCTAGTTTCTTGGTTGTGTTAGGTTAGGCCCTAGGAAGTCACAAGACAAAGGTATAAGCTAAGTCTTCACAAGTTTCCCTCCGCTTGTCCAATCTAGGAATTTCATGCTATAAGTCATGAAACTCCCTAGAGAGAAGTGTATGCCGATAAAGCAGGTCACACCCCGAAGTGCAATCTTTGTTATCGAAAACCCATAGCACACTTGTACGGACATATTAAGACACCCCTTAGCTTGTGGTGGGATACCAACGCTCCGGAGCCCCTCTCCGATGAAACCCTAGCCCCGTTGGAGAAAAACAGGCTTATACAAATAAATCCGGTACCAGCGTCAAAATGGGGTAGAAAAGTGTAACTAGTTGCTTTGTTGTGTTAGTATAGACCC
This sequence comes from Lolium rigidum, assembly GCF_022539505.1. Lineage (NCBI taxonomy): Eukaryota > Viridiplantae > Streptophyta > Magnoliopsida > Poales > Poaceae > Lolium > Lolium rigidum. Next base: position 96,411,459 of record NC_061508.1, read on the forward strand.
TAGGCAGTCACAAGACAAAGGTATAACCCCAACTCTTCACAAGATTCCCTCCGGCTTATCCAATCCGGGACTTTCACGCTTTAAGTCATGAAACTCCCTAGAGAGAAGTGGATGCCGCTGAAGCAGGTCACACCCTGGAGTGCAATATTTTCCATCCAAAACCCATAGCACCCTTGTACACACATTTTATGGAGGCCCCTAGCTTGTGGTGGGATACCGATGCTCCGGAGCCCCTCTCCGATGATACCCTATAGCCCCGTCAGAGAAAAACCAAACTTATAGGAAGTGTAATTAGTTGCTTGGTTGTGTTATTTTAGGCCTTAGGAATTCCCAAGACAAATGTATGACCCAACTCTTGACAAGTTTCCCTCATGTTTGTCCGATATGGGATTTTAGGCTATAAGTCATGAAACTCCCTAGAGAGAAGTGGATGACGGTGAAGCAGGTCACACCTGAGAGTGAAATAATAGCCATACAAAATCTATAACACACTTGTACACACATGGTATGACACCCCATAACTTGTGGTGGGATCCCGACGCTCTGGAGCCCCTCTCCGGTGAAAACCTAGCCCCGATGGAGAAAAACAATCTTATATGACTAATGCCGGTACCGACGTTGAAATGGGGTAGAAAAGTGCAAATATTTACTTGGTTGTGTTAGGGTGGACCCCACAAAGTTCCAAAACAAAATTATACCCCAGTCTTAACAAGATTGCTTCTAATTCGACCGAGGTGGGAGTTTCTAGCTGTAAGTCGAGAAACTCACTAGAGAGAAACTGGTGACGGTGAAGACGCTAACCTCTCGGAGTGAATCTTGGACATCTACAACCCAAAACACACTTGTACCCACTTGGTATGGAACCACATAACTTTTGGTTAGATTCCGACGCTCCGGAGCCCCTCTTCGATGAAACCCTAGTTTGAACATGGAAATTTTTATCCTTGCTCATGGATTTTTTTGAATAATATAGTTTGAACCATGTGTATGATGATGTAGATATACTTCTTCTCTTCGAAACAAGCTAAAGAACATCGAAATATGAGTTTTGATGCAAACGTTTTGCTCAAAATGGTTAGTACTTGTTCATGATACGAACCCGGACTAAAGATGGACCTTTAGTAACGGTTCGTGATACAAACCGGTACTAAAAGATTCGTGACCCTTTAGTCCCGGTTCGTACTAAAGATGAAGTTCGAATGGTACTAAAGGTTGCCGGCGCCTTGGGCAGACGAACCGGTACTAATGTTACATGTAGTACCGGTTCGTAAGGGAACCGGTACTAAAGGTCCAATCCTTTAGCCTGTTTTCTACTAGTGCCTATGCGACAAGTACATTGTTGGCAGATCTGTCTTTTCATGAGCATGCAAATGAAGGTGGTTTGGTCCCTCCAATTGTCGACTACTTGGCCAGGACGTGAGTCGAGCCGAAAGGAATAATTTTTGATCAAGTCATTTGCGGTCACAAGCTTACAGTTATCGTGTTGTTAATTATAACTAGCCAGGTGGCCCTCGCAAATGCGAGGGCATCATCTTACATGCACCCATTCTATTTGTGAAATAAATTTATGGCTCTATGAACATTGAGTACTAACTTCTAAATGGATTCTACATCCACCAAAAACACTGATCATGGTTCACATAGTTTCTTGCACATAACCGTGGTATATAGGGCCTTGACTAACCCGTTATCGGACGTGGCAAAGATATTTCAATTGAAGAAACTTTCGAGGCATATAGGTGATTAAAAAACACTTGCCCATGAACTATATTGGTCCTCTACAACAACCGCGGTCGAACAAACCCCATGTATATGCCTTGATCCTGTTAGTCGATAGGGAACTTCTTTATTCTCATGGATTCCCTCGTGTGGAACAGAAGGATTGCCCGAAAAGATGAGCTAGGAAAGTTAACAATGACATTGTTTCCCGCCAATCTAGTCGGGTAAGGTTGATCTGCTGATGTACGCATTAGCCACGCTGATGTGGAATAACTGATGGTCTAAAGTGGTTGTGTAGCATCAAACTGCTTAACCGTGATCGTGCTCTTCTTCCTATGATATAGCCATTATCCAGACACATTAGGCCTAGAACTTGAGCCAATCACCCTCTTGTGATCATGCACTATGCCTTGTTCTGGTTGGCGTGAGCTCAACTTGGATCCGACTAAAAAAGAAAAGATGTCAGATGGATTTGATTTGGGACTTTTGGTTTAAAATAATATTTTCCTTTGTCGAGATTTCCAAAATCTTGCCAAAAAACAGCTATTCCGGTTAGCACGGGGACAAATTTATACCAGACGGAATACGCCGGTAGTTATATAATTTGCTCAATTTTAAAGATTTTTGATAAATTTTTGACAAGTTTATAAACTTGTTTGACGAATTATGGAAGGTATTTTGGCTGGTATTTTCGGCATGTCCGAAAACCGCTAATAGTCCACCGGTATAATTTTTAAAACCAAGAAAAAAACTTTGTGTAATTTTGTAACCAAAACATTTTTTGCCGCTGACTGGATACTACTTGTAGGATTGTTTTTTTTAAGGGTATAGGATTGTTGTTAGGTGTCCTTGACGTGCACAATATGTACTTTTTGTTGAATTAATCCACGCCAAGAACTGTAGGGTTAGATCACCTATTTTCCTTGAGGTTAAGCCACATCATTAAGTTAATGTTTGGACGTGTCTATCTATTAACCCAAGAACTGTAGGGATAGATGGGATATTCACTTTGGCTCATAGGAGCATTTGCTCCCATTATGTGAATCAACATTTCGAAGTGTCAAAAAATTCTAAAATAAAATTTTACATGTACATCTACACATTTTATGTTCGTACACAAGTTTTCAAAAAAAACTAAAAAAAATTGTGACTCCTGTAAAAATGACAAATTTTGATGCTATAACATGACTACGTACATGACATTTTTTTGTCTTTTTTGTACACGCCACATAAAATGTTGTTTCTCCACGAAAAATTGTGCACTAACATAGAATGTCATGATGTACAGCAAAAAAATTATGTCAGAATTTTTTGTCATTTTTAAAATTATTTTTTAATTATTTTGTATAATGGGAGTATTTGCTCCTATGAGCCAAAACGCCTCCTCCAGGGATAGATCACCTATTTTCTTGTTAAATCCCAGACTTATATTAGAGATTCTCACAATCTTAAATGAAAGATCTCACAATCAATAGTTTCATAATTTTCTAGCCAATGTAGATATGTATATACACCGTTCGATTTTTTCTATTTTACTATCTCGTACGTGAATATATCTCATACGTGAATATATCTCGGACTCTATATCTATATACTTTGCATGTACGGACAACTTCTCAATTCGCATGTACTATATATCTATATATTTGCATGTACGTATGCAGTTTTGGTAGATTTAATTGGATGTAATTAGAGTCCTATAAGAATACACTACCCTACCGATGCCTTCTTTTTTATGGCTTATCTACACGGTAGTCTTTTTTGTATTTGGTAAGTACAAAATATCATGTTAGAGCAGATTGCCCACCTACGTGACATAAATCATGTCAGATCAGACTACACTTTTAATGTAACTTTTAATATTTTATTAAATCTCAGCCACATATTTTAGATCTAACAGTTATAGTAATCTTAATGATGTGGCTTAACGTGGTGGTCACGATGGGAGTTGGTTAACCATTTACGTTCTGAACTCTAACCTATTGAACCGTTTCATGTAAATGGTAAAATGGGTTAACCATTAGATTAAAAGAGTTAGAAATGGTTAACCATTGGTTATCAAGGTTCGAACCACTTCTACAATCATGCAGTCATAGGCTACCAAACCAGCACCCTCTCGCCTCGTCCCCCGCTGAAAAAGATCGATGGATACCAAAAACGAGTTTTTCAACAGGTTTCACTATTTATTTGGAACCAAAATTAAGTTCCGTATGAACTAGATGAAACAAGATGGATGCATACTACAGAATAGCACATTGACCTGCGTAAAGAGGCATGGGAAATTAAGCAAATCGATCGAGCTAATTAGCAGACAGGCCTGAGATTCATCGAAGATCCAAACTTTGGTAGACTAGCGTAGCTGCTCCCTCACGAGTCAACTCCATCCCGGAGCATGAGCTCAGCCCTGCTGCCTTCGCCGACCGGCCAGACACGAAGCCGCCGCCGCCGACCAGCCAGACATGAAGCCACCACCGACCGGCCAGACACGAAGCCGCTGCCGCCGTGGATGTGGGTGAGCTCGATCTGGCGGCGCAGCTCCATGAGCTTGCCGTGAGAGTTGGAGTGCTCTATCAGCACGGACTTGGGGCTCGCCGCCGGGCGGTACTCCGGCACCATCCTTCTCGACCTGGACAGAGAAGTAGCGAAAGAGATGGAAGCCGACGGGCGGGCGGGCGACTCGTCAGCATCATGGAGGCGGCGCTCGGAGGTCAGGATTGGGAGGTGCTCGGGAATCGGTGACGTACCCGGTTAACCTTTGGTAAAATGGGGATCGAACCTTTTGGACCAATTTTTTTTTTAGGTTAACCACTCAGCCCAATGGGCTCTTTTTTAGGTTAGGTTAACCTAACCTTTGGATAAAGGGGAACCAAGTCCCAATTTTACGTGGTGGCTCTATTAAACATCCTTATTCTGCTTTTAGTATATAATAGATAGATTATTGGTCAAGTCATTTGTTGACATCAAATATTTCTTGATGATTCTCCCCGGAATGACCGATACCCCGATAGCCAACCCAATATTCGATGGCCTTAAAATATTCAAGAAATCCATGGGAACATTTTCTAGTTCTTCCTAATTGGATACAACATAGAATAAACTCATTGTCTCCTAAATTTGAGCCATCAAATGTTTCTTTGATTAGATTGTTATATCGTCCGAAGATATCTTAGATTCCTAACTTATTACATCTGATCTAGTAAACCCCTTTTACCTCGTTGGGTTCACATGATTTCTGTATGATTTCAACATAATTGATATTTCTCTGGAATTTTTTCCTCTATAGGTTCTTAAAAATGAAGAATGTCTTTCGAGAACTTGCGTGAGATTTGTGCATTTCTGTATTAAGCTTAGGGGAAATAGCATACATCAGAGAAACAATATTGTAAACATTGGTTCTAATCACATGTGTCCTACCACTTTAGTGTTGGCAAATGAAGTAGAAATTTCTAACACATAGAGCTAGAGATAGCCGAAATCATGACAGACCTTGAGGAAACACTTGCTTGTAACAACATCTCCACCGGTGCCCTCAACATCCGGTGCTTGTCGCCGGCGCATGCTTTGGGAGTGCGGGCAGACGTGCTGCCCTATTGAGAGCGCCCCCCCCCCCCCCCCCCCCGACACCGGCTTGTTGCAATAGATGGGCTGAAATAAATTTGTGATTAAATTTAAACAAAATACGACCTTTCGCCTAACTTCGTAGCCACGTCGGCAAGGCCGGTGATCATGCGTTTATATACCAACAAATCAAATGCCTGAAGATGCCTCACGGTCATGCGCGGCCTTGTTGGACGCGAGCGCGATGTCCGCAGTGCCTCCCATGCCGCCTCCTCGATGGCAGTGTTGCACAAGCACTCGTCCTTGTTGGCCTTCAACCTCTTGCTTTTAGTGCACTTCATCTACGTCTAGACGATCTTCGTCGTCGTCCTAGTCTTAGGATCTGGCACCTAGACCTCTTTCGCCTCGGTCTCTTCCACCTCGACTTTTTTCTCCTCGTCGTCTTTGTTGTCCACTTCTTCATCCTGAGCGCTGGTCCCCTGGTTGACAGTAGGTTGTGTGCCGTCGCCCCTGATAATTTTGGCCAGGATCTCCAACCCTTGAACCAAATCGTATAGGGTCGAACAAAAAAAAAAATTGATCATGCAATTTACGATACACACAGACATGTGTGTGCACGTCGATCGTACTATGTTCCCATCGCCATGCATTTCGCCGAACATGAGGCGGTCTGCATATGAACTGTCGCAAAAGAGGTTGCGCCCTCTCCCTCCTGTGCGGTCGACGTCTGGTTCTCGGCCCCTCTATAGGGCCGATGACTCCAAGTACGAGTGATTGAGGTTAAAACTTTGACATTCATCGCTCCGCTCTCACCGAACCCGTGGGGGATCTTTGTTCCTAAACATGGAGTACCAGCCTCTTGGTCGAAAAACGCTGGGTCCATAGGCGAACCACATACCGGCACCATTGAAATTCATAAGCATGGAAGTAGATATTGTGAGGCCGAGGTTTACCTGCTTGATGGCCTGTTTGGCGCGGCGAACTTTACAATCCACCGTCATTGTCGCACGTTGAGCGAGCTCATCCTCTGACTGGGCATCAGTCATATTGGGTGGGCGGCCGCGCGGTTTGTTAGGAGCAGCGCCGCCGCATCCATCCCACCGACCACACTTGTTGGGCGATATCGGTAGGGATGTACGGCAACAATGGGAGATATTCGTCGGCGGGCCGGAAATGGGTGGACGGATTGCCCGCATGCTAGGGGAGAAGGGAAAGTGATATAGTTGCTGTAGTTTTTACTTGTTGACAGGAATAATCTTCCCATAAGAATTCGACGTGACTTGTGTTGACGTGGTTGCAGACACGCCCGGTAGCGGCTGAACAAACGGGAGCTGAATCGGGGTTGGTGAAAACTTTGGATTAGGCCCATCGGCCAATTTTACCTATAATGCGTGGCCCAGTGGGTGACATTCTGCCAGAGCCCATAATAATCCTACTGGTCGCGTTACTGAGAGCCAGTGGATGCCTAGACAGGTGTCATATTCAGCAAGGTTGGCAGATCCAACTTTTTCAGATGTAGCAGACTCGTGTCTCACAACTGCTGCGAGTACTGTTGCTGGCATGTGGTCTCGTCGCCTCCAATTATGGAAATGACCAGTAGTAAGTGCATGGTTGTCCGTTCTTAAACATTATTCTCCCCACGTAAAGTTGGTGTAGGTAGCCAACGTCGATTCACTATTCACTAGAGAAGGTGAAGCGGGTTTCATGAACTGTGCAGGTAGCCTCGTCATGTTCCGTGTGCTGAATGTATTTCATCAGCTACCGACACAGCCACCAATCAAGATATCCAGATTTGTGGACATGCAGCTGTGTTGTATACATGTTCGAATAGGAGAAGGTGAAGGGGGGTTTCAAGAACATACGTCTTCGTATCATCTTGCGGCAGTTTCAATAAAATAGAGAAGAAGCTAGAAATCAATTAGACAAGGACTCAACCTAATTGTGATTATATACTCAATGTCTGTATAGGTAATTGCCATGAAAGTGAGGTTAATACTTTAAGTATCTTCAGTAAGACTCGGTACATTTTTTTTTTAGAAATAGGGACCTGTCCCCGGCCTCTGCATCAAAATGATGCACGCAGCCAGTTTTCATTTAATAAGATAGAAGCAAAATTCCGACGCCTTACAAAGATTTACAAGGATTAACCGGAAGCCACCTGCCTGACGACAATTCTTCATACCTACAAACCTACACTTGATGAAGGGGGCTGTCAAAATCGAAGCCTCATGCCCTGACCTGACACACCAACGCACATCATTTAAACCGGACAAACCGGTCCAACAGATGCAAGGCGACACACGCCGATGCTCCGCTACCGCCGTCTTCCACCGAACCATCTTCCTGAGTAATCGATGCAGTGACCTTGTCAGGCCTGCCGTCGACATCACCACGATGCCAAACAGCACCTCCTCCCTCCTCCCTGCGTGAGTCCAACAACATGCATCTGGCACCGAGACCCTGCCGCATCATGCCGCCGAGAATCGTTGTTGACGATACTGTAGATGTACACTGCTCCGGTTCTTGCCACCTCCATCCGACCACTGCTCCAAAACAATGCCCCCAAGAGGGAAAGCGACATTGGGTGCCGCCATTGTCCAATCCGGAATAACCGGATCTAGGGTTTCCCCCGTAGCAGCGCGAGTGGGAATACGACAGCTGCAAAGATGATGCCTCCAACAAGGTGACGGCGCATAGACACCGTCATTGCCCGCCACGACCGGAGTCGGAGCACGGTTTTCACCGGCAGCAGCGTGTCCCCCCTCGCCGCCGGGACTAGATATGCGATCCGGGATCAAGCACAACTAGTCGGCCGACTACCTCCGACGAAATAGGAAGCCACCACCACCGCGCCCAGGACCGGAGCCCCGGACGTCCTCGTGTTGTAGATCAGCCCAGCACCTGAGCATGGACGAACGAAGGGACGACCGCGCAGCGAGATTGACCCGATTGAGCCCATCTGGGCCCAGATCGCGCCGCCACCGCCCCTGCAGTCGCCGACCGCCTCCGCCATCAACCCACGCCTGGTCGCCGCCGACCCCTACCACCGCCGCCGATCCGCCGGAGAAGGAGTGCCGCCACCCCGTCGAACTTGGGCCGAGGTAGACCGCCGACGCCGCCACACCACAGGGGCTTTGCCCTGAGATGGCCCCGGCGACGGCGGCGGAGGGGGAGACGGGCGGGGTGGAGCCTGAAGGCGCGCGGCGGGATCCCCCCGGTGCGGCGCGGCGCCGCTGCACGGGAGGGTAGGAGAGGGTTACGGGAGGGTAAGACTCGGTACATGAAGATATGTAAACTGACGACTTACCATGAACTTTTGTTTCAACCGGGATGTATTCTACAGTTTTATGAATTGTAGTGCCTGTGCGACGAGTACACTGTTGGCAGATCTGTCTTTTCATGGCCATGCAAATGAAGGTGGTTTGGTTCCTCCAATTGTCCACTACTCGGCAGAATGTGAGTCAAGTCATTTACGGTCACAAGCTTACTTTTATTGTTTTGTCCATTATATATATTGGTCAAGTTATTTGATGAGATCAAGTAATTCTTGATGATTTTCCACGGATGCGTATCTACATCTTCTATTTTTGCCAGTTTGAGGGCCCCATTAAGTCTCCAAGTTAATCCTAGAATAAAATCAGTATATCCTAATTATGAACCACCCAAATATTTTATTATCATCCGAATAGTGTAAATATTCTCTCCTTAAGGACCCTTACCCCGATAGAGAAGCCAATATTCGATGGCCTTAAAATATTCAATAAATGCATGGGAATATTTTCTAGTTCTTAATTGGATACAACATAGAGTAAACTCATTGGGTAACTTGATACAACATAGTTTTATTTTTTGGATTTTTTTCCTCTAAAGGTCCTAAAAAATGAAGGATTTCTTTCGAGAAATCGCATTAGATTTGTGTGTTTCTGTATTAAGCTTAGGGGAAATAGCGCACATCAGAGATATGATGCCTGGAATATCAAACTGTAACCGGCAACTCCACCCAGTTAAGAGCCACTATGGGAATTAACATTCCACGACACAAACTCTACTATCTAATCACCCCACACATACAATATTCTTCCCAAAGCCTCCATTCGTCATAGATGGCCTCGGTGACTCTCCATGCTGGTAAAGTTTGTCCTTCAAACAAATGCGCGATACGCTCCAGCCAGAGTGTCATGATCATCATCATGAGAATGTAATTTGTTGTCTTCTGATCCTTTCGGGACAGATGATGCACAACTAAAGTCCACCCGTCCATGCAGTGGCACCACCGTAGAACACCACTTTTTGTTCTCTCCAAGAAGCGGCAAAGCCGGTTCCTCTACGAACTGGGGCTAAAGGCTACAAAGCCGGAGGCGGGGGCGAGCATAGAATCTCGGGGGGTAGGGGTGGGGGGCTTTAGCCCTAGTCTGAGCCACCAACCGGGGAAAAGGGGGGTGGTGGCTACCATTCGCCTCCCTTTAGTCACGGTTGGTGATACGAACCGGATCTAATAATCCGAACGGTTTGCCTCCCTCGCGTGGTTATGTCGCTTGATCGGGAACTGCTACAGTAACACGGCGCATTTCTTTGTTCATCTCCTGCCTGTATCCTGCCCTCTCTCTACTCTATCTCTTTCATCCCCATCTCCACACCATGGATTCTCCAATCACTCGCTTTGGGGAGGTATCCACACATGGCACGTCCAAGCTTAGTGTCGATCACACCAACGAGAGCGGCGAGATGTCGGGTTTTCTTGCCCAATTGAACGGATTTTTTGAAGGAGCGAAGGAATAAGAGAGGTTCATAGGGATTGATCTTGAGTACATGACTAATCAAAAGGATGTTGTCGTCATCCAACGTTGCTTCAAGAATAATGTCTTGGTCTTCCAATGGCAAGGTACGTAAGTTTTGAGGCTTTTTCTTGATCCATATAGCATAGGTTATGATGAAAATAGCATAGGATATCAACTTGTCCGATCCCCATTTGAATCATATATGTGTGACATATTGGCAAATCCGTGATAGAACATATGACATGTATTTAGGACATATTAGCAAATTGCATAGGATAGCAAAATGTTCCCATTTGAATTCTATGTAAAAAATCAATTACTATTTAGTAATGAATTAATTTTCCTTGTTGCATATTGGCAAATCCGTGACAGAACATATGACAATGTTTATTTAGGACATATTGGAAAATTGCATAGGATAGCAAATGTTCCCATTTGAATTCTATGTGAAAAATCAATTACTATTTAGTAGTGAATTAATTTTCCTTACTGCATATTGGCTATCCGTGATAGAACATATGACGTAGTTTATTTGGGACATATTGGCAAATTGCATACGATAGCAAAATATTCCCATTTGAATTCTATGTGAAAAATCAATTACTATTTAGTAGTGAATTAATTTTCCGTCTTACATATTGGCAAATCCATGATAGAACACATGACAATGTTTATTTTGGACATATTGGCAAATTGCATAGGATAACAAAATGTTCCCATTTGAATTCTATGTGGAAAAACTGTTGGGAATATGCCCTAGAGGCAATCATATATGATGTGATTCCCAATGTATTCATAAAGTTATTTAGCTGTCCTTGTTTGAAGATCTGATATGTACCATTGAATATGTGATTCGGTTGTGGAACTATGTATTCATGTTGTTCATACTAAATTGTCCTTGGTCATTGAGGTTGTGTTGGACACATAACCTAGACTAATGTGAAAGTTGGCTGATGACTCGGTTGCACTTGTCATGGGCATGGTGATGCCATTCCAGCTTACACGGGCTCGGCTAAAGAGTCTAGTGAGTCATACCGACCCAAATTGAGATTCAACAAGAAGGTCGTCATTTGCATGTCTCAATCAATGTTGTCACAGCCCAATACTTGACCTAGTGGAATAATTCAATAATCCAAATTTTTGGGCCAACAAAAACTTTTTCATTACTTGATGTTTTGTTTAATAAACAACTTTGTGGTGTTACCATTAACTTTGCAATGCAAGAAACACAATTACTTTTATAATTGGAAGAGTTTTCCAAAAGGAACCCAGAATTTTCCCCTGAGCTTTCGGAGTTTTCTCCCAGGTTTTAATATGGAACCCTAAGTAATTTTTATCCAAACTATTGGATCATGCTTGATAATAATGTGAAAGCATTTTCTATCATGAAATAATTCAAGAAAAACACCAACACCACATTTTTGCTAAGGCACTTCCTATGATTTTCTGTAAGAGTTTTCCCTGGAAAACCTTTTCAACTATCCATTTTCAAGCTATTATTTCATGTGGATTAATTATCCAATTATGAAGTTTTTGTGCTTGGATGAGTTCTTTGTTGTGTGGACTTCAAAACTATGACATTGGTTTAAAATTAGAAAATTTATAAACAACCAATGCATGCATGTTTAGATAGCAAGATGATATTCAAAACCATGAAAAGCACTAGAGTAGCTAGGTTTGCTCCAAGTTTTTCCCACCTTAATTATTTTTCACAAGATAATAAAAGTGTGATTATTAAACCTTGTATCAAGGTTAACAATGTCCAACTTGAAAAATCACCATTAGAAATTATTTGTTGCATTTTCCATGCCCCAACTTTTCCTTGAAAATTAAGTAGGTAGAGAGAACCAGAGAAAAACAGCAAGTACCCATCTTCTCAGCATGTTTTCAAGGCCTTGCCGAACTTCAAATTTAAATTAAATGTTTTTTTCTAAAATTATATATCATGCTTAACGTTTACCATTTTGAAGTGTCGAAATTGGAGTTTATTTGCTACCTCATCCATGCTTGAACATTTTGATGTTTCTGTCAGTGTCAACACTTAGCAAAATTCAGACTCGAGAGTTAACTGAATTTTCTGAATCTGAATTTGGATAGAAGTTTGAGTGTTGTTCTTATTAAATCTTGTTTGAATGGAGGGATAGGATCATGTCCTAGTCACTCCCCATGGAGGGAGAAAAGTGAGAGCCAGGAAAGGACATTGGAGAGAGAGGGAGTTGATATTTGACCCTTGCCACCCCTTTCTTGCCACCAAGAGCCATCTATGCCCATACCCTTGACCACCACATTGCCTGGTGTGCATTCTACACCAAGATTCACGACATGTGCAACCCATGCCACCCCTTTGCATTGTCAAGGGGCAAGCCATGCCCATGCCTTTGCCTTGCTTGCTAGTGCTCACCCATACCAACCCAAAGACCAACTTGATGTACTCATGGCTATAAATAAACCCAAGACTAGCCATTTCACCACTAGCACCACACCACCCCACTCACTCTACCCAAGCGATCCTTGCTTGCTATCTTGCTCTCTGGGAGTCGTGCGAGAAGGAAACCACCGTTGCGTCCACCGTGCCGCTCCGCCCGAGCTTCTCGACGTCGCCAATTGGAGCCATGTATCTGTTGCCACCCACCCCTGCACTGCCCCACAACCACACTAGGTGAGCACAACGCCGATCCAGCCCATTATCTCCCGTCTGAGTGGTCTTTTAAGCATTTTGCAAATAGACATGTCAACCAGTAGCCTAGGAAAATTAGAAATATTGAGTTTTGCCAAACCCTTTTTTACCACCAGTAGCCTACCACTTTCTTAACCAGATCCAAGTGGAAGAATCACTTTTTGATTAATATTTTAGAAATGATAAATGTTTTGGCAAAATGTTTCTGTTAAAGAAAAAGTGGCATGACTTTAAAAATAATGCTTGTAAAATTATGATTCCAACTGATCTGAGTAGCCCTTGTCGATACCTATTAGCAGCAAGTGGTATTGCATGCACTTCTGTCTTCTAGAGAAAATGGCATGAATTTTGGTAAAGGACGAGAGAGCATTTCTAGGATTTTTGTAGGTTGTTTGATGATGAATTTTGGAGTAAATCCAATTGGAGATGCTTGTATATATTTAGGACTACCTAATCCTAGCTGGGTTTAATTTATGAAGCCTTTTAGAATATTTGGTGGACAGATATAGATTTGGCATATTTATGTTATTATTATTTCTTGTGTGAATATTATGTGTTGAATTATTTTTGTGCTAGATATATGTTTCATTGCTTGTTTAAGTTGTTTTATCATGTTTTCAACTTGTTACCTTGCAATGCTAGTATACTAGGATTTGCTAACTTAAGTTATGGTGAAATGGAAATAACTATACTAGGTTACTATTATTTATGGTATTTCTTTTAGTCGGAGTTTTGGCATTGTTATAGTAGGAATAGCCTTGTCATTTTTGTAGGTTAATATCTTTAGATTCAGTAGCATGTTGGTACTTATATTTTGAATGCCTTACATATGTTATCTTTCACTTCTGTTTGTAGAAAAGTATGAGTGGCTTTGTCTTAGTTACTTAAATGCTATTAATATTTCCCTCATGTGTAGTATTGTTTGGCATAAGTTCAGTAGATGTGTAGCTATAATTTTTATGTTGTTTTCATAAGTCCAGTAGCATTTTGGTAATGTTATGAGTAGTGAATTACCTCTGTTTGGTTGCATCTTTGTGTACACCATAGTATGAGTAGTGCATTACCTCTGTTTATATTGCTTGCTTAGTGATAGACTTATTTGCCCAAAGTAGGACCAGAGTATTTGTGACCTCTTAATGCCTTGGAATGATTAGTGGAACACCCACTAGTTCCATTGCATTTTGGTTAGGGGTGTATTTTCCCTACCATACTCATACTTGCTAGTAGTATTTTTCACTATATGTGTGAGTAGTAATTTTTGCCTTGGGATATTGATTGCTAGAGATTTAATGTGTTATACTTCTTTTAGTAAGTGGTTATACACATGTGTGGCTTGCTAGGAAAGATTCACCTTTGAAGTGTTGGGTGTTTTCTCTAGTAATGACTTTAGTATCACTACTAGTATGTAGGAATTCTGTTGCCAAGTGATGTCTTGTCATATTAGGTAGAACATTTTTATTATAACAAATGTAGCTTGTTTCCACTTCTATTTTGATAACATGGACTCTCTGGTTGCATTTTAATGATTTGATTGGAATGCATCAATTGTTCCTACATGCTTGGGTAACAGTATTTCCCTAGCACATTCATAGTGAATATTTTCCTGTCAACATATGTTTGGTAAAATATAAGTATCCTAACAGGTTAGCATGTTTTCATCCTTATTATAATAACATTGCTTCTTGTTTGCATATTAGTATTTTGGGTAGTATCCATTACTTATTATGCATACTTGTATAGTAACCATTAATAATAGCATGTTACTAGTACACCTCCACATCACCCAATATTGGTAATATTCTTATCATGTGAGTTGTGTGATTTGAGATGTGTCTGTTATCTTATTACACATGTGTAAACTCAAGGGTTTGTTTAAGTCACTTTTGCAATTGAATCCTCGTTAGTCTTTTTGTGAACCTAGGCATAGTAAATAGCTATCTTATTTATCTGTGGTTTGCTTTACTATGGTAGACATTTGAGTGAACAATTTAGCTTGACTGTTATACCTGTGTTACTATTTTGACTTGGTTGGTTGGATTGTTTATTCAATTGATTGTGGATAACTTGACTACTTGATGCATGCTTGCATTATTGTTGCTAACATTGTCCTGATTATCATCATGACAGTGAATGATTTGCTATTAATTTAGCAGTCTCACTCATGTGACCTTAGGTTATTTTAGCTTCTCCATGTGTTGGTATGAGAGTGGTACAACCACTGAGTCCCTAACATTTAGGTTGTGAGATATAGTCCTCCAACCTTAATCATTCTAGAAATTGCATTTCTGCCATGTGTGTCTGTTTGGTGGTTTGTCTCAATTATAATTGAGTCGTTGATTTAGTATGATACTTCTTGTTGAATGCTTTGATTTGCATTATTGTTTGCCTTATTTGTTTCTGAGTGTGTGTCCTTTATTCTTTTTATGACGTTAGAAAACAAAGAAGAAGAAGGAGCCGTAGAGCTTTGTTCCAAGTTCCAGTTCACTCCAAAGCCAGGACACCAAGGAGTTGCCAGGCAAGCCATCCTGATGCTTGCTACTGCACTTATCATTATATATCATGCATGTTTTTACTTATGAAGCTTTACAAAAAATTGTTTAACAAAACTTGTTTTGATGTGGCTATTACTACTATAGTTATTATAGTAACTATCACATTGCCAATAGTTAAACTTGGTGTTACCAAGCCGATAGCCACCATATGGTATATATACCAACTTAAGATGATATTTATGAAGTCCCTAAGTGGACACCCTCAAAAGTGTTTTTGCAAAACAAAGGCTTTAAGGAAAACCCTGGTGGAAAGGAGGACCCTTGTCCACAGGAGGATTGTGAAGAGGATCATAGGAAAGGTGCTTGTTTAAAAAATGACACATAACCTAGTCTTCGCTGGACAACCAAGACTTACTGCCACTTTACCTCAACATGGGCACGGGGCCTGTCTAGAAACGTGTTCTTGTTAGTGTATGTTCTATCTCAATGGGCTATAGGGGTTAAAGTCCCCTGAACCAAAAATGTCGCCAAGTTATGAAACGCGCGACATACAAAGTGTCGGATTAATTTCCTACCGGTTGCAACAGTTTGGTCTCCTGGCTAGGCGCTGATGGATGTCGGAGGGCACACACAAGGCCGGGAGCATAACCCCAATTGAAGAGATAGTCATATACTAGCTTGAACAACGTGGAAGGTTAGGACTGGTTATATGATGATCGCATACTGTGTTGAACAATCCGTGAATGATTCCCGCGGATTTTCTGGATCTGGTGGATTGTGTACACCTCTGCAGAGTAAAACTATTCAGAATAGGCGCGTCCTCGGATATGGACGGTTGAATCACCATGTAGCTAGCATTGTGTCAATCTTTTTAAAAGGGAAGTTTTGAAAGGGGATGATGTAATATGTATGCCAAATTTATATGTTGTTCATGACTGATCTTTCTGGGATCGTGAATGTATGCATATGAAGGGTCTTGGACTGTTGGTCCGGGGCTCTTAAAATGTAATCCTTAGACCAGAGGTTATCGTACTATTGGGTTTTGGATCACCAACTTAGGTTCTGTCGAACGTTGTTCCGTAACAGGGCAGTCATAAAGGCAGAGTTCGGGTTGACTAAGAATCAAGCCGCATGATGTGGATAAGCAAGATGGGATTTTCGCATCCGACTGGAGAAATATACTCTCGACCCTCTCTAGTGCTATGATTCGGAAAGCATGTCCATGCGCGACTTGGTTAAGTGTTAACCGAGTCGATCGACTAAGAGTTAGCTAGATGAATCACATATCACAGATCGAGAAGAGAGTTGAACTATTAATGGGATGAAGATTATTTCACCTATAGTTCGACATGGTATATCGTGAGGCATAAGGGACTAAGACGTATGTCATATTGGAAGGTATGTCGTCATGACTCGATGGTACTTGGGAGTCGTCATGTTCTGCTAGGAGCCACTACCGGTCGATCGATTGAGAGTCGTACTCCAATCGTGTCCTAATCGGCATGGGCCTGCGGGGTTGCACACTTAAGAGCGGGAGCAAGTACTTTGGTTGGGTTGGACCCGAAACAGGGATGGACTGACAAAGCGCATTGGACTCGCAGATTGGATGGGCCACAAGTGTTGGAGCCCACTTCCACTTTGTATACAAGCAGGGGCGCGGGATGCCCATGGGGCACGGTTTGCCACTTCCATGTGTTGGAAACCCTAGCCCACTCAGTCCACCCGTCGCACATAAGCAGTCCGCCGCCGGAGCTCCTCCTCACATGTGTGGATACCGGTAGAGGTGCTCTACGTTCAGCACTCCAACGATCGCGTGATTGGATCACCTGGATTGGATCGTGGGACGGCACTACATCAAGGCGCTGCATCGATAATCCACAACCGCGTGTCTAGTGGTAATCCTTGTGGCCTTATACCTCGGCTAGATCTTGTGAGTTCGCGTAGAAAGTGTTTGTTTATCTCCTCGCGCCCATACAGTGGTATCACAGTGGTAACTTCTGGTATTAGGCCCTTGATCGCGCATATGTGATATATAGTAGGCATTAGATTGGATCTAGTTGCTGTTTTGGTGGTCGGTCCATGAGATACATAGGTTTTGTACAAGGTTGATTGGATCAATCGTACTCGGGGAAATGGATGATCTGTTTTTCATGATCATACTGCTTAGGTCGTGGAACGACAGACCCCTACCGGTCGGTTTCCGCCATTGGCTATACTGTGACACGTGAATCCAGTTCCGGTAATTGAAGATCAAATAGTTTGGTCGAATCGGAACACGGATCGGATCTGGGTAAAATTGTTTTATCCAATGAAGAAATCCAGTATCGGAATGCAGATATGATCTGCGTTTTCCAAAATCGTTGGGCGCTGCCCGCACCTGCGAGGACCACCATCACCCTGTCATAGCGCCTTAGATGTCGTTGCGAGTTTCACAACGCCGGTAGATATTGTTTCTATGCATAACTTGTTTTTGCAGAATGTTGTGAATGGTATGGCTTATGTGCATGTGATGTGTGTATACCATACGTGCTCTGCATATCACGGTTTTGTCAGCCGGTGGGAGCCTAGGTGTTGTTATTTTATTGTATAACGACATGCGTGTCGACTTCTCCATGTAATTTTATTTTTTACTAGCTAGTGTAGCTTTTTGGAGAAGCTGGATGGCATGCAAGTTGATATGTAAGTCCGCGACATGGAGTAAGGTTGCACGAGACAATAGTTGGCACGAGTCTACTTACAAGCTTTGTGAAGATAGATATCACCATAAAAAGAGCCATACCATTTCACATTATAATTGCTTTATTTGTGTGTTTGTTATTTCTCTGATTTTACCTCTATTAGATAGTTGGTAGATTTTAATCTCTCATAGAAGGTCTAGTCGGTCACCCCGCCAAGTGTTGCACCATCACAAGTCGAGCATTGTTGGTAGTGGGCTCATAATATTGAGGTGCTACTAATTCTTTCCGACTAGGTGGGTTTGAGTCGGACTCGTACAGCGGAAGCACTTGGTAAGCTAGACGAGTCCATGTCACAGCCCAAAACTTAACCTTGTACTGTATTAATACAAGAATCCAAATTTTTGGCCCAACAAAAACTTTTTAATAACATAATGTTTTGTTTAATAAACAACTTTGTGGCGTTACAATTATCTTTTCAATGCAAGTAACACAATTTATTTTATAATTGGAAGAGCTTTCCAAAAAGGACCCATAGTTTTTCCCTCAGCTTTCAGAGTTTTCTCCCATGTTTTAATATGGGACCCTAAGTAATTTTTGTCCAAACTATTGGATCATGCTTGATAACCATGTAACAACATTTTCTAGCATGGTATCACTCAATAAAAACACCAACACAATATTTTTGCTAAAGCATTTCCTAGGTTTTTCTATTAGAGTTTTTCCCTGGAAACCCTTATCAACAAGCCATTTTTCCACCTATTATTTCATGTGGGATAATTATCCAATTGTGGAGTTTTTGTGCCTGGATGAATTCTTTGTTGTCTGTACTTCAAAACTACGATATTGGTTTAAATTTAGAAAAATTATAAACAACCAATGCATGCATGTTTAGATAGCAAGATGATAATTAAAGGCACGAAAAACACTAGAGTAGCTGTGTTTCCTCCAAGTTTTTCCCACCTTAATTATTTTTCACAAGATAATAAAGGTGTGTTTCTGAAACCTTGTATCATGATTAAGAATGTACGACCTGAAAACTCACCGTTGTATTTTATTTGCTATGTCTGCCATACTCCAACTTTTCCTTGAAAATAAGATAGATAGAGAGAACCAGAGAAAAACAGAAAGTACCTATCTTTTCAGCATTGTTTCAAGGCCATGTACATTTTGAAAATCATACTAAATTGATGTTTCTGAAACTATATATCATGGTTAACAATCTCCAATTTGAATTTTCCAAATTGGAGTTCATTTGCTTGGTCAACCATGCTTGCGCTTTTCATGTGTTCTGTCTGTTCCAATACTTGTGGCTGTCTAGAAATTCGGAATTTTCTGAACTTTTTCTTGGACATATGTTTTCCTTCTTGGTTTGTTTGTTTGTTGGTATAATTGAGTGGGGGATCATGTCCTAGTCATCGCCCCATGTCTCCACTTGTTGTTCCATGCTTTGGATACCTCTTTGCTTAGCCTTGAAGAGAAAGGAGAGGAGGGCAAGTTGAGACCAATAGGAGATAGGGGAAATTGGAAACCCATACCTTTGACCACCCCTCTTGCCATAGGTGCCTTCCACACCAAAACTTGACCCTTGTGCTAGCCCATTCCACCCTTTGCTTGCCACCAAGAGCCATCTATGCCCATACCCTTGACCACCACTTGGCCTTGTGTGCCTTCTACACCAAGGCTCACCCCATGTGCAAGCCCATGCTCAATCACCCATGCCTTTGCCTTGCTAGTCCATGCCAAGCCAAGGCATGCATATCCAAACCTTGGCCTATACGGCTCTTGTGCTCAAACCGTCTCACCACTAGCGCCACACCACCCCACTCACTCTCCCCAACCCATCCTTGCTTGCTAGCTTGCTCTCGGGGAGTCGTGCGAGAAGGAAACCACCGGTGCCAGCGCTGTTGCCGCCTCCTACGACCGCCGAGACGCCATCGCCCGTGGTTGCTCCCACAGCTGCCGCGTGCACCACTGCCTCGCCCCACCTCCCTGCGTCGACCCCGCATCATGACCACCGAGCCTTGTCGCTCCTAGGTGAGCCACCACATCGCCGCACGCTGGTGTTCGTCCGTGCGTGCGCAGTGAGAGAGGAGAGGAGAGGAGAGGAAAGTGATGCACCCGCACTGTCGATCGCGCGATCGACGGATGCCTTCAAACCCCGCCATTCCCCCGTGCGTGTGTCCCTTGGTCCTCCCCAGCGCTTGCTTGGCCGTGTCGCTGTGAACCTAGCCCGTTAAGCTTTTGCTGTGTGAACTTTAATCTTTTTGCATACTGACAGAAAACAACACTATAGTTTTTGGCCTATGAAAAATAGGAAAATTGGGTGTTTTGCCAAACTAAAATTATAGCTAGTAGCCTAACCTTTTCTTAACCAGATCCCGTTGGTATATCTAGGTTTTGACCTTTATTTTTGCCATAGTAATTCCTTTGGCAGAATGTGTCTGTTAAATGTAAACGGATATAACTTTAAATCTAGGAACCCAAATGAAGTGAATCCAACTATTTTGAAAATCCATTCACATTACCTTTCAGTAGGAATTAGCGTTGCATGCACGGGGTCTTTCTATTTGAAATGCCATGTGTTTTGGTAAACCTACTGTGAGCATTTCTAGGGTTTTTGTAGAATGTTTAAAAACGATTTTTGAAGAAAAGGTCTAGTCGGTCGCCTCGCCAAGCGCTGCACCATCACAAGTCTGACATTGTTGGTAGTGGGCTCATAAAATTGAGGTGCTGCCAATTCTTTCCTACTAGGTGGGCTTGAGCCGGACTCTTACAGCGGAAGCACTTGGTAAGCTAGATGAGTCAAACACAACGGTTGTGGGGATCGGGGCGAGGAAGGTCGGGACCCGGGGCATGTGATGCCACCCGACTAACAGGAGTCGTATGAGATGCGATAGGCAAGGTGTTGCCTACCTAGATCACTTGGCAGCCAGCGGTGATGCTAAAGCTCACTAGTCGTTTTGCTTATTTAGGATCCCGAATCCCTTAGTAACCATCTGAGAGATGTTGGTTCTAGTGGGAGCATAAGTATTAAAGCGTTTAATATTCCTGCTCTTTTATGAATACATGTCTTTAGTGTTTTTTGCATATTTTCTGTTGTAGATCAATGGCACCTAGCAACCTTCCACATTTGTCCACTTTCGCATTGAGGTCAATCATAGAGAAAGATAAACTTAATGGAACTAACTTCACCAACTGGTATCATAATTTGAGGATAGTCCTCAAGGTAGAAAAGAAGGACCATGTTCTATACACTCCACTTCCAGATGAGCGTGATGATAATGCGACTGTCGCAGCCACGAATGCCTACTGTAAGACTTTGGATGAGTCTACGGAAATTAGGTGCCTTATGCTTGCACACATGGAACCGGACTTGCAGCAGCAGTTCAAGAATGTTGAGGCCTACGATATGATAGAAAGCCTCAAAAGTATGTTCCAGGCTCAGGCAAAGACAGAGAGGTATCAAGTCTCTCAAGCTTTTCCCGGCTGCAAGCTTAAGGACGGCGATCCACTGAGTCCACACATGATCAAGATGACTGGTTACGTGCAGTCTTTGGATAGGCTAGGCTTCCCAATAAGCGAAGAGTTTGCTACTGACATAATTCTGAACTCTCTTCCTAGTGCGTATGGTCAGTTCATTTCAAACTACCACATGCATGGTATGGATAAGAAGCTCACTGAATTATATGGGATGCTCAAGACGGCAGAAGATGGTCTCAAGAAAGGCACCAGTCAAGTGTTGATGGTGCAGAATAAGGCTAAGTTCAAGAAGAGTTCTTGGACTATGAAGAAGAAGTCTAAGTCAGGAGGCAAAACTCAGGACTGTGTCCCGAGTGTCTGCCTCAGGGACTAAGCCGTCTCCTGCAGTTGGATCCACTTGCTTCTATTGCAACACGGATGGGCACGGGAAGAGGAACTGCAGCAAGTATTTGGCTAACAAAGCCAACAGTGGAAGTGGGACTTCTAACTCAGGTACGCTTGTTTGTAATGTTATAGACATTTATCTTGCCGATGCACCTAACAGTTCATGGGTATATGATACCGGATCAGTAATTCACATCTGCAACTCGTTGCAGGGGCTGGTAAGAACTAGGAGCATGGCAAGAGGTGAGGTTGATATTCGAGTCGGCAACAAGGCGAGAGTCGCTGCATTGGAAGTCGACACGATGCAACTTCATTTACCTTCAGGATTCTTAATGG
The DNA here is from genome assembly GCF_022539505.1 of Lolium rigidum. NCBI lineage: Eukaryota > Viridiplantae > Streptophyta > Magnoliopsida > Poales > Poaceae > Lolium > Lolium rigidum. Next base: position 96,433,561 of record NC_061508.1, read on the forward strand.
AGTTGAATAATTGTTATTATGTTCCAGTGCTTAGTCGAAACATTATTTCTGCCTCATGTTTAATGAGACAAGGTTATGAGTCGAATATTAAGAATAATGGTTGTTCTTTATATTTGAAAGATATGTTTCACAGCTTTGCACCCTCCAGGACGGGTTATTTATTTTGAATCTTGATAGTGAATCAGTCTATAACATAAATGTGAAAAGGTTAAAACCAAATGATCTGAATATGACTTACTTTTGGCACTGTCGGCTTGGTCATATAAGTTGGAAGCGCATGAAGAAGCTCCATGATGATGAAATTTTAACATCGTTCGAGTTGGAGTCGTTCGAGACATGTGAGTCTTGCCTACTTGGCAAAACGACCAAGACGCCTTTTGCAAGGAGTTGTGAAAGGGCATCCAACTTGTTGGAACAAATACATAGTGATGTATGTGGCCCAATGAGAACGACAGACGAGAGGTGGTTCTGAGTACTTCATTACCTTCACTGATGATTTAAGTAGGTATGGCTATGTCTACTTAATGAAACACAAGTCGGAAGCCTTTGAGAAATTCAAGGAATTCCGGAATGAGGTACAAAATCAACTCGGCAAGAAAATAAAGTTTCTACGGTCGGACCATGGAGGCGAGTATATGAGCCATGAGTTTGATGACCATCTAAAGAGTTGTAGAATAGTTCCTCAGCTCACTCCGCCGGGTACTCCGCGAGAGGAATGGTGTATCGGAACGGAGGAATCGTACCTTGTTGGACATGGTTCGATCAATGATGAGTTGAACATATCTACCTTTGTCATTTTGGGGATATTGTCTAGAAAGCCGCAGCGTTCACACTAAACGCAGTACCATCAAAATCAGTAGAGAAGACCCCGCATGAGATGTGGACTAGCAAAAGGCCGAGTTTGTCTTTTCTTAAGATTTGGGGCTGTGAAGCATTTGTTAAGTGACTTCAGTCGGACAAGCTCACGGCCAAGTCAGATAAGTGTATTTTCGTGGGGCATCCGAGGGAAACCTTAGGATACTACTTCTACAACCGAGAAGCGGGCAAAGTGTTTGTCCCTCGGAACGGTGTCTTCCTTGAGAAAGAGTTTCTCAGTCGGGGAGTCAGCAGGAGCACGGTGCAACTCGAAGAAATTCGAGAGAAACCAGCTAGGGGCGATTCAGGGAAGGCCTTGGAGGCTGAACTGGTCGTGGTACCTATGCCGGTAACAGCACCTGAACTCGAAGAAATTCTAGAGGAACTAGCTAGGGGCGATTCAGGGAAGGCCTTGGAGGCTGAACCGGTCGTGGTACCTATGCCGGTAACAACACCTGAACCGCGAAGATATGCAAGATTGCAGAGTGCTCGTGATGTATTACGTTTGGACAGTGATGAGCCAACAACTTATTCAGAAGCGATGGTGGGATCTGATTCTGAGTCATGGCTTGGAGCCATGAGATCCGAGTTAAAGTCCATGGATGAAAATCAAGTTTGGAACTTGGTTGATTTGCCAGACGGTGCAAGACCCATCGAGTGCAAATGGGTCTTTAAGAAGAAAAATGACATGGATGGAAATGTTTCTGTCTATAAAGCACGGCTTGTCGCGAAGGGAATCCGACAGGTTCAAGGAGTTGTCTATGACGAGACCTTCTCGCCCGTAGAGATGCTTAAGTCGGTTCGGATCATGTTAGCTCTAGTAGCCTATTTCGACTATGAGATATGGCAGATGGATGTCAAGACGTCCTTCCTCAATGGAAATTTAACTACGAACGTGTATATGATATAGACCGAAGGTTTTGTCGATCCGGCTAACGCTGACAAGGTATGCAAACTTCAGAAATCCATTTATGGGCTGAAGCAAGCATATCGAGGTTGGAAGATTCGCTTTGATGAGGTAGTCAAATCGTTTGGCTTCATCAAGAGTGATCATGATTCTTGTTTATACAAGAAGTTTATTGGGAGAAAAGTAAATTTTCTAATCTTATATGTGGATGACATATTACTGATGGGAAATGATGTCCTGATGTTGCAAGAAACCAAAGAATCATTGGAAAGGAGTTTCCCAATGAAGGATTTGGGTGAGGCAAATTACATACTAGGAATCAGGATCTATAGAGATAGATCTAGGCGGCTCATTAGATTGAGTCGGAGTACATATTTGGACAAACTCGTTGAAGAGATTCAACATGGAATCGTCTAAGAAGGGGTTCTTACCGATGTCCCATGGTGTAAAACTTAGCAAGACTCAGTGTCCTTCGACAACTGATGAGCGAAGTCGTATGAGTGCGATCCCGTATGCTTCGGCACTCGGATCCATCATGTATGCCATGATTTGTACTAGGCCTGATGTTTCCTATCCTCTAAGTATGATGAGAAGATACCAGGCTAACCCTGGCCAAAGCCACTGGGTAGCAGTTAAAAACATCCTTAAGTACTTGAGAAGGACTAAGGATATGTTCCTAGTTTATGGAGGTGAGGATGACCTCAGTGTAAGGGGTTACATGGATGCGAGTTATCTCACTGACTCAGATGATTCTCGTTCGCAATCTGGATATGTGTTCATGATGAACGGAGGGGCTATGAGCTGGAAGAGTCCCAAGCAAGATACTAGGTCTGCGTCTACAATAGAGGCTGAGTATATTGTTGCCTCGGAGGCAGCAAAGGAAGGCTGTTTGGATCAGGAACCTCCGATGGATCTTGGTGTGGTTCGGGGGTGCGTCCAATTCATTGGACATATATTGTGACAACAATGGTGCTATCGCACAAGCCAATGGACCTAGACAATACCGGAAGAACAAACATATACTCATGCGTTACCATCTTATTCGCCGGTTCGTCGAACAAGGTGATATCAAGTTATGCAAGGTACACACGGATGCAAACATTGCGGATCCGTTGACAAAGGCGCTACCACGGCCTAAGCATGAGGCGCACATGAGAGGTATGGGCATTAGATGGATGGACATATGATGTCGAGATGATTGACTCTAGGGCAATCATGTATGATGTGATTCCCATTCTACTCATAAATATTATTAAGTTGTCATTGTTTGAACATCTGATATGTATCATTTAATATGTGATTCGATTGTGAACTATGTATTTATGTTGTTCATACTTAATTGTCCTTGGTCATTGAGGTTGTGTTGGACACACAACCTAGACTAATGTGATAGTTGGCTGATGACTCAGTTCCTCTTTTCATGGGCATGGTGATGCCATTACAGCTACACGGACTCAGCTAAAGAGTTTAGCGAGTCGGACTGACCCATATTTAGATGCAACGATTAAATTGTCATTTGCATGTCTTAATCCTGAGGTTATCACACTATTCAAGTTGTGGATCACCAACTTAGGTTCTGTCAAACGTTGTTCCATAACAGGGCAGTCATAAAGGCAGAGTTCGGGTTGACTGAGAATCAAGCTGCGCGATGTGGATAGCCAAGATGGGATTTTGCCCCTCCGAATGGACAGATATTCTCTGGGCCCTCTCGAGTGATATGATTCAGGAAGCATGGCCATGCGCGACATGGTTAAGTGTTAACCGGGTCGATGGACTAAGAGTTAGTCGGATGAATCACATATCACAGATCGAGAAAAGAGTTGAACTATTAAAGGGATGACGATTATTTCGTCTATAGTTCGACAAGGTATATCGTGAGGCAAAAGGGACTAAGACATATGTCACATTGGAAGGTATGTCGTCATGACTGGATGGTACTTGGGAGTCGGTATGTTCTGCTAGGAGCCGCTACCGATTGATCGATTGAGAGTTGGACTCCAGTCGTGTCCAAGTCGCCATGGGCCTGCGGGGTCGCACACTTAAGAGCGGGAGCAATTATTTTTGTCGGGTTGGACCCGAACAAGAAATGGACTGAAAAGTGAGTTGGACTCACGGAGTGGATGGGCCTCAAGTCTTGGAGCCCACTTCCACTCGGTATATAAGCAGGGTGCGGGAAGCCCAAAGGGCACGTTTTTCCCACTCTCATGCGTTGAGAACCCTAGCCCCCATTCAGTCCAGCCGTCGCACCGGACTTAGCAGTCCGCCGCCGGAGCTCCTCCTCACACATATGGATTCCGGCAGAGGTGCTATACGTTCAGCACTTTAATGATCGCGGGATTGGATCAGCTGGATTGGATCGTGGGACGACACTGCATCAAGGCGCTGCATGGATAATCCGCAACTGCGCGTCTAGTGGTAATCCTCATGGCCTTCTACCTAGGCTAGATCTTGGGTGCACCGCGTAGGAAAAGTTTTTATTTATCTCTACGCGCCCCCAACAACACTTACTCATGAGAGTCTTACCTTGTTCCTGAACTCTCCTAATAACACCACAGAGAAGAAGTTTGCTTATGTTGAGAAATACTTATGTGGTTTGCAATTATCTTTAGTTCCATATCTTCGTTGCAACCATGATATTAAACTTAATAGTGATAACTATTTTGAAAGGGGAAAGCATGCTAATGAATGCCTTGGTAGTTATAATGATGCTATTTATATGAAAACATGCATGCTTTAAATGGTTACAATAATATATTTGCTTCTAGTAAGTGCAACTATTATTGAAGAGGAGGTGATAAGAGCCCTCTATATGTTACTAATAATCATATGATGCAAGTAAATGTTGTTAATACGCATTGGGAAACTTCTATTTATGGTGTTTCATTTATATGGAAAATTCCAATGCATAGAAAGAAAATAAGACTTCGTTGGTTATTACTTATGTGTTTTGTTTTTCTCTCTACTAAGTTTCAACTTGATTATTATCTTCATTGGTGTGAGAACACTATGGGATCCTTGTATTATTCTTGGAAGAAAATTTTCTCCGAACCACAGGGGCTTGTATGGAACACTTCCCTAGGATGAAAGGCACAACTTTTAAGCTCCCTCATGAGCTTCACCTTAGATGAATATCAAGTAAGTAAAACCCTAGCTATATGGCTATAAAGAAAACGATTTACGGGAGGCAACCCGGTTTTGTTTTGGCTTTTTCTATGTGTCCTCTTGCTGTAATAAGAGATTGTTTTCTTAGTTTACTTTCTAGAATTTTCAATAAACTGCCAAGTTTACCAATTTTGGATTGAAATAGTTGCCTATCATAATAGAAAATTTTTATTCCTGCATGAAGTCTCTGTGTTGTTCGATTTTTATAATTATTATGTAACTCCGATGGAGTTGAGATTTTAAGGAAAGCTGTAACTTTTCATCCTCTATATGCCTGATTGTTTACGATTTTTTATGATGAGTCTAAGTTGGGTAGAAAAAATACGTTTTGCTGCTCCTATTTTTATGGACAGATTCTGTCCCATATTGTTTTATGCATAGTTTGAACTTTTGAGTTGAATCTTTTTTATCCAATTGAGTTTATGAATAGGCATATGACATTATACACTCCCTGGACATTTATATATGCTTTGGTCCATGGTTAATATGCAGCAAGAAATATGTTTCTTTATCTCTACTAATGTCACCCCATAGAAAAGAAATGGGAGAAACAGTGTTTTGAAGTTTTTTCACATGGATAGGAGAAGATGCACCGTGAGTTATCCAAGTATGGTGAAAACCATAATCTTGGGAATGTGGAGAACATCCCCTTACACATCTCGGTCTGCACACGTCTAACTCCTATTTTTCATTTGAAATACTTTATCGTTAAACTTGGAGCGTCTTTTATATGCTTTTGTTTTAGTTTTGATTTTTTTTTGTGAGACCACCACACCATATCTTATGTATAAGAAAGCTACTGGAGTTATTGGTTGAAACGTGTTGCATACTTGTATTATATTGGGGAAAGGGATGTCTAAGTTAATTTTTATTGAAACATATAGTTGCATGATTTATGAGCTTGTTAGAAGTGTAATAATTTGCAAATGCTTTATCATGAGTTATATTTTATTCATGTTATGGTTCTGTTATGTTACTTTACTTGGTGTAACATGAATAAGTTAGTTCTATGGACTCTCATGCATGCATCTAGATGGTCAAAATTTCACCCTTTGCTAGCCCAAAAATTTCCAACAAGCATAAACTTGTTTCCAGCACCTTCAACCCAAGTTTTTCATGTGAGTCCACCATATCTACCTGTTAATTCCAAGTATGTTCAGTATGTTTATTTGGGTTATCTATGTTTCCAAATGAAATTATTTATGTAATTTATTATGATGGTAAAAGTTGGTTGAATAGCTCTCACAAACTTGATGCACATTTTTATTATCATAGTACTAATTAAACTTGACCCATTGTGATTAATATTATGATGCTAGTGGCTTGATAAATGCTTTAAGTTGGAAGTTAGCCCATATGTGCTGTCACATGCAAAGCTTTCAACATGCTCATTTACTTATATAAGTTGATATCATGTACTTTTGAGTATGGATGCCTATCATGTTTGAAATAACGTGGGAATAGAGTAAGTTTAAATGAGTTAGTGTAAATGGTTAGAGAGAAGCCTGGGCCGCTAATCTAAGCCATGCCTAATAATGGTGGAAATTTACTTACATTCTTTGATCTATCTATATGCACCCCTCCTTTGAATAGACAAAAGAAAGAGAAAAAGAAAGAGTTGTGGTAAGAGAAAAGGGGTGTTGAGGTTGCTCGTATGTTTGTTTGTCTTGTTGTTTTGATGTGGGCTTGATCCATATCATGGGACAAGAGGTACCCCGGTTGAGTCTCTTTACGATGCCATTATTACTTACAATGATATCTAAACTTGTTTTATTTCCCAAGTTGAGTATTCATGGTGTAGGTACGTGTATTCAAGGGGCATGAGACATCCAACTTTTTCTTAATCAAGCACACTAGCTCATAATTGCTTTCACTTTAACTTTAATCATTCAAGATGCTATGATAGGGGAATGATAGCTTGACACCAAGTATTACCATTGCAATGAATAACTAAAGTAGAAGATTTTGCAGGATAGATGAAACTTATGCATGTTTTTACCTCTACTCATTTGTCTTCTCAAAGTATCTACTTTTATATTTAGTTTTCCATCATTACTCTGTGACCAATATAGGATGTTCTTACTTATCATATTGCATACATGTGGTCCATACTACTATCCTTTATGTTACACTTTGTGAATTATCATTAAACATCCTTACATTGAATATTTGATATCACTTGATAAATTGTTTTGCACATTGCTACTGTTTTGAATATGAATCATATGACTTTATGTAGTTGTAGCAATCATCTTATATATCCTTGTTAGTATTACATTGCGAAGTCCATCTTAGTTTAATCACTTCCATACTCGAGGACGAGTATGAGTTAAGCTTGGGGATGTTGATGCATGTAAAATGTATGGATGAACTTTGCACTATAATCCTTGTTTTCCAATCATATTTGCATCATATAAATGTTATATTATTGTTATTAAATGATATTTGGAAAGTAATAATGATTATCCCTATTTTTGGAACTAACTCTGCTTAGTCAGATTACCCCGTATTTTTCCTTTCGTATTTTAGGGGCCTTAATGACGTCATAATGACCTGCAAAATTATGGGCGTCAATATTTGGAAGGAAGAAGACTTGGGGGCGAAGGAAGTGAATAAGCGGAGACCCAAGGGCCAAATTTACCACCTATCTTGGGCCTCGACGCTCCGCTGTCGTCGATCTTTTCTCCACCGACCTAGTCGTGACCTAAAAACGACTATAAAAATATTCCCCCAACGTTCTCTGGAGGAGGCGCCGCCGAAACACGTAAACACCAAAACATATATCCGAAGCTACGTATTGGAGGGGAAAACTCCGGCGGGGTGTCTGTCGTGGTGGTCTCCATCTTCTCCAACGTCTCCACCATCGTCACCATGATGAAGGGGGAGTAGTCCACCCCCTGGACCTTGGAGTAGTCCATATGATGTGCCTTGCATAAGTATGGATCTATCTGTGTAATTCCTATAGTGGATATTATGGTATGAGATGATATTTGTTATGCATTTACCATTGTGTTGGATCTTTTATGACTTGTCATACTTGGAGATATTCTATGATGCATGTGATGGTTTGATTTATGCATAATGCCTTGTTTATCCATGTCACGAGGTGAGTGACACCACCCGATGTAGATAGATGAAAGAGATGTGGTCATGCACACAAAATATGAATCATTGCACTAGTGTTTAGAATATTGTCCATTAAGAAGTATGATGTATGTGGGTACAGGATGGCCGATGTGACATAGGCATAGGTATTGCGTGACACAAGTACCGCCTAACATCCTTTATCCGGGGGTAAAAAGGAAGAAGTGTAATGTGGGAGTGACAAGCAAACCACGCTAGCCTTACGAGGGTGACCTAGCAACACAAATGATTATTTTCTTTCAACTATGTGTTTTAGGACATGTAGCCATCATAGAAGTTTACCATTAAAGCATGACAATTGCGTGTACTTTTTATCTATAACATGATAATCACCATAGATGGGAGAGAGAGAGGATTGAGTGAACCCATGAACCCATGTCCATTGTTCCTATAAGAGAAAACCTTTGTCTTGTCCTCTTTCATTTAAGAGGATTGGGACACTTTTACATTCTTGTTTTGTTACATTAAACTTCCATCCATTAAATCAACCATCTTGTTCTTTAAACTTGTTTAGTGCGTAATCATCTAAAACTTGTGACACTTTAGTTGTACGGAATAGATAAATTTTCCTTCTTGCTCCTGCGGATCGATACCGTACTTCCACATTGAGAGGTACTACAGGTGATCCCCTGCTCTTGGGGGTTATCGGTGGGAGAAGACCCCATTTCACCGCAAAAACATTGAGTATGCAGCCATAGAAGCATTCGTTTCATACGTGTAGTACCGCTTGATTCGACTCGTGAACCATGGGCAGCGTCACGTTGTACCACAAGAAGCTGATGATGATTCGGATGACTAATGTTTGAATGGGCGAACACTTTTATATATCTCTATGATGTAGTGCTTTATATATCTCTATGATGTAGTACTTTATATATCTCTATGATGTAGTACTTTATATATCCGTGATAGAACATATGACATAGTTTATTTAGTAGGTTATTGTTATGATTATTAGTGACCTTATATACGGTTATGACTCTATGATGTAGCACTTTATATATCTTTATGACGGGGGTTGCGTTTTGGCTCCCGGGTGCAAATGCACCCGGTTTTTAAAATGCATTTTGACCAAATTTTCAAATGTCCAAAAAAATCCAAAATTATATTGCCACATAGGTCTTGACATTCTCTATGGTCATGAAGTTGTTTCACAGGAATACGACATTTTTTGTGGCCTATGCAAAAAAGAAAAATTTTGGTGCTACAAACAAACATTTCATGTGACATTTTTTTGTCTTTTTTACACAAGCCAAAAAAGATGTCTAATCTTGGTGCAACTACTTTGTGAAAACATGGAATGTAAAGATGTATGTCCTAAATTTTGGTTCGGACTTTTCCGTAGATTGGTTTTTTAATACCGGGTGCATATGCACCCGGGTTCCGTTTGGAATTTCCGTCTCTGTGATGTACTACTTTATATATCTCTATGATGTCGTGCTGGTCTTCTGTGATCGGGAGAGTACTTTTATGGCCACATCCATGGCATATTTTGTTCAAATGTGCCCATATTGTTGTAAAAAATTCAAAATGATGTCAGACCTTCGCGTGGTGTCATTATATATGTCCTAGTATCCACCAAAAATAATAAACTTGGAATACGATAGTTATACTAGTACAAATGCCCGTGCGTTGCTACGGGTCCTCAAATTTAATTTCTCAATGCATATATATAATTCACAACTCGCTATGAAAATTTAAAATAAATCAAGGATATCATAATGTACTACAATATGATAATATTAAACGCAATAACAAGGCATCATTGTTGTGCATCTGCGTACTTCCAAGTCCTAGGTATTCTTTTACTCTTCTGCGGTAAGACCCCCACTTGTATTCTGGAAAGTCATAACTATCAACTAAACAAAAACAACCTCTCTTTTGGAATTTATTATTGTCTCACAAAATGTGGGTGCCGCAAACACATGTATAACTGAAGGAATGCTTATTTTTTTATTAATCCAAATAACACTTTGATATTCATTAATATCTGTAGACAACCCTGGATCGTATCCTTTTGTGTCAAACATATAAAAAGGGCTTAGCTAATCTTCAATAATGACTAAGGTAAAAACTTCGTCGGTAGGCTGGTGATGCAGATGCTATTTTTTTAGGCGGCGATGTATCCTCATAAGAGCTGGAGAGTATTTATTATGAGGATGAGAGCAAGAATTAAAATTACCTTTCATATATATATGAATCTGACCGATGTTACCCTTTGTAATATTAGAAGAGAGGCATCTGAACTTGTGAAGGGTATCTTAGAATACTCAAGTACGTGATGATGATCTTGGTTACGACAGTGATAGTGTAACCCGCAAAAAAAGATAGTGTGAATTTATATACGAATGTTGGATAGTATATTATTATAAGAGGAGAGTAATACAAAGAGATAAATGAATAGCCATCGGTCATCCACTCTCTTCGTCCTACCAACCACACATGAATTATCGTAGCGCACCACCCCTTCTATCCGTACCTCGTCTCCGCGTCACCAACACGGAACGCCCCAATATTGCTCGCGTTCTGCCCCATTTTATAATTCTTCGGCGCCACTCCTTCCCCTTCCTCGAATTCTCCCACGCGCAGCCCAACCCAAAGACTCGTCCACATGCATCACATGCCACCGCCCAACCTAGGGACTCGTCGTCATGCACCACGTGCCATCGTTGCTCATGGCACCAACTACCTCCCATGTACTCCGCCTTATTTACTTTTAGTGAATATGTTTTCAGTCATAGAGAAGTTTACTACCGAAAATAAGTTGCCTAGCCTGTGTGTTGCACCAGAACCATAACAAAATTAAGTTCAAATATCATAGGGGAATCGCAGCATGTTAATAAGCATGTTATTAACGAGTGTTCGTTGTCTCCATGTAATTTATCGTACTACCTCTGCCCATAAGAAGATGTGTGTCCAAAGATAATTCTTTTATAAACGGAGGAGCACATTTTTATACAACCATATTCCATGGATCGGGTCTCGTTATTAGCTTTCTCGTTTATTATCCTCAGAAGCGGGACTATTTTCGTTGGAAGGGCTCGTTGCGTTGCTCCTGCTGCTCCCTCTCCCTACCGTCATCCTTGTCTCAACATGACCATCGCCGCTCCTACGAGTTAATTCCTTCCTTATCATGGTCCTCTATTTTCATAGGCAGCTTGTCGATACTGAGGAAACTTACGTATAAAAACGAACGAGACTTCATATAATGAAGCGAGGTGGGACTAATCTAGTAATATTTTTTAGCCATGGGATTATACACAAGCTCAAGTGGTTAGGCTCGTCATATGCTTAGATTTTTCTGGCCGCAAGTGGTTACAGTCTATCTACGGTCAACCGAACCATTATTTTGCTTGAGCGGTGGTATTTTTTGTAAGTTTGGTGGGAACATATAGGGAAGTTTAAGTTGTACCAAAAAAGGGAAGAAACTTTATTCACTTTATTAGTAGGTAAAAGATAGGAAATAAACTCCTGGACAATAACGTCTTCGCGACCTAAGATTTTGCCCTCAAAGTCGATCGACCCGCCTAACCATCTTAGTTTGCCTTTTTGAACCTAACCATCTCAGTTTGCCTTTTTGAACCTCATCCCTCTAAGTTCGTACATTCCACTATTGGTAAGGCCGCTCAGTCCTCCCCCACCCCAAGAGATTAACAAATGATAAATCGTTTCTTCAGAAGAAACATAGTTTAGATACAATAATCCCCTGGCAGTGAAGATAATCTAGTGGGTTTGTATTTCTAGCACATCCAACCAAAAGTTGATGCATAACCCATGTTTATATTATACTTTAAACTTGAATATTTTTCTCAATCTAGTGGGCTTATATTTCCAGCGCAACTGACCAATTTCGATGCACGGCTAATGCTCATATAATACTGTAAACCTGGGTACTTCTTCTCACACGCATCCACCCATTTAGACAACTGAGGAGGAAATGTCTCCCATGTCCGTCTTGGCGTATATGAGGTTGTTTTGAGTTGGCTACACAAATCAATACTCATAAAATGAAGGCAAAAGAACAACTCTTGATTTGGCAAACTAAACCTTCAGTTAGAAATATTTTTTCTGATAAACTACAGATCCATTGGGAAACTAAACCTTTCCATTAGAAATATTTTGGTGATAAACTACAATTTTGTTGTATGTTATAGCTTTGTATAGTACACGTGCTTCCAACCTTTTTATATTAAACCGACATTTTCAACATTATTGGTGTGCTACATATACAATGACTTGGATCATCAGACAACACAATACATGACATCCAGACATAACTAAGAGAATGAATGATTTTTTTTCTTACATAGACAGAAATATAAACATCCATATTATGCAGATTTCAGGGGCACAAATATATCACTTTTTCTACCCAACATTTAATTATCTAAATCCATTCCTTCATTCTTCTACCACAAATAGACATTGGCCACAGCCATGGCGTGTAACTGTACATATACAAGCAGAAATAGGATCAAAGTGAAGCAGAGTCAAAAAAGATCTTTATGAGCAAATACAAATATCATCTCTATTAAGAAACTAAAAGCTGTCATTTTACATCTTGCACCACGGGAAGTGGAAACCTAGAGCTTGTTGTCAACATTCAAATCTGTGGACCTTCAGAAGGTGTAATGACAGTGCATGTAGACACAAAAACTGAAAGAAAAATATCACCAAATTTTTAGTGGTAAAATACATCAGCAGAACGGTATTTCCTTCGCAAAAAAATAGCCCAGTTCACAGCAGCATAATAGTTTGCCGATACATACCAGGGAGGAGGCCTTCGGGGTTTTCCCATTAAAAATGAGAGGGAAATGGAGCGGAGGCTGTTACATGATCTCCAAGTTTCAATGGGTGTATATTGGCCGAATAGTATACACCATGCGTGTATTTTATTTAGCAGGTAGCAAAACTTTCCTGGTAGTAACTTCTTTCCATTAGCATGTGCCATAACTTCATATTTTACATTAGATAACAGGACATATGAAGCTAGCTGCAGAAGAAACTATAAAAAGGTTTCAGGTACACATGTAAAACGCTTAACCAGAGAAAGTATAGGATTTAGTTATACATGCTGCTTTGGCTTTGAAAATATATCATCGCGGTCAAGTTGAACTACATATAAATTTGCATGCACTGCAAAACTATGCACAGGTGTACCACAAATTATGCTTCTAATTAAGTTTTCTCTTTTGCCATAATAATCTCGCTTGTTAATATGTGAGAAAATAGCATGTTCTACATCCATATATCTCTGAACCCTTAGTAAAAATATATACAGAGAAGCAAACATATCTGAGGCTACAGATCGGCTACTCAAATTCAATATCCTACGCATAGGAAATGCATCGGTAGATTTCGTATCCATGTTTTATTGAAATATACATCAATCTTTGAACCACAAATTAACATGAGAAGGGAAGAGGAGGGGACCTGGCAGTGGCTGTGAGCTGTGCAGTACCGAGACCCTCGGTGCAGGAGAGGGGGTTACGGATGGCATCACACCAGAGGTAGAGACTCGCCCATAGATGGCGCAGGACGATAAGATCTCGCATGGGGTGGCGATGAGAAGCTTCAGTAGATTCACGAACTGGATCAGGTCGTACCAGTAGCAAAACCAACTGTGTTGAAGCAGAGCATCAACTAATCTCCAGCTGAATCCATCCAACAGAGGAATCGGGAATAATAAAACAACCAACAGCATATTCCGACCCAACACATCCCTGAGCAATCCCCAAAAGGACATACATGTAGAGAATCTACATGATAGAAATTGTCCAAGTTTCCTTAGTACTTACAGTTGGTCCATTTTTAAGAAGATGTTCTTTGGTAAATTTACAGGCCTGCTTCACCGCTTTGAAAATACATCCGATCAACTTGCATCAAAGACATTAAGCGTAGCGATTTTCATTAGAAAGAATGACTTGCATACGTCTATAAAAATAACCAGCACCAACCTGCAAGAAACATGATAAAACAGTGAGCTTACATAAGGATACCAAGAATTAAGGTGTTTTCTAGGTGCCAGACCTTCAACTTGTGTCTTAAGGAGACATAGAACACTGAAAAATCTAGCTACCTGCTTTGGGAGTTTTTCGGAAAAAGGTGAATCAATTGCAATATACCAAGACGCTGTGATTGTTGTTTGTGTCCGATAGAAAATACAAGCACCAAGATGAGCAGTCACAAATAGTTAGCAACACAACACTGAGCTTACCTAAGGATACCCAATGCAGCACATGCAGGCACATCAGGACTCACACATCCTCGTGCTGAAATTGGAGTCAACCACTCAACATGCAAGTCCCATCACACCTTCATCTGTTTTACTGGCCGTCATGGCTGATCTGTTGTACAAGTGAGCATGCATATAAACCCCATATGAATAACTTTTTTGCCAATATCTGTTGAATACATCGATGCTACTACAGATCTCTCAAGCATACCACATTAGTTGTCCATATAAACATATAGAGTACCAACCAATATTTCTATCTTTCGTATCGATCCAGATCAGAATGCCGTGCATGGTTTAAAACAAATGACACAAGTACATAAAAGGTATGCAATGAACTACGACTTATCAAACTAAAAAAGTACGCCACCATAGAAAATATATCACTCAAACAAACTCATTGTTGCCTTTTTGACTAACACAAAACTTTGAGTACAATGGCCAGCATTACTTCCTATGAATTAAGAGTTCTAGATGTTGTCACATACTGACCAAGCAGTCTTTCTTACATTACGCATTAGTGTACATGTTAGAAGACTGGGCACTGTAACAAACGTCAAGATTTTGCCAATTATTTGGCTTATAAGCTTCAGTTTTTCTGAATGTACAATTATTTGGCTTATAAGCTTCAGTTTTTCTGAGAAAGAAGAGCAGTTCATGTTTCCTAGCATTGTGACCAAGCAGTCTATGTTCCATTATTGCTACAAACTTTTCCTCTAATTACTGTCAACACTCACTGACCTGCATGTACAGAAGTGGCACATAAGTCTCCTACATGTTTGAAGCCTGAGACAAGCAGGCCAGTGCCAAGAGCTAAATCATCCAAGCTTCACCTTCCTGCCATGAGAAACCAAATGATCTCAACAACATTATGTGATTTTACCAGGATTGTTTGTGTTGGTGCTAAGATGAAGGACTTACATGAAGTTCATAGACAATGAGGAACCTAGCTAGGTAGTTGACACACAAGACCTCAGTTAGGCACAAAATTGTAATTCCCAATGTCAATGACCTATCAGTGGAAAATTGTAGACTTAATCAGCTATGAGGGCAATATGGATCGGGACAATTCCAACAAGCAAGTGGAGGCACCTTTACTTGAATCCTTCCCATCACATCTCAGCAAATCACTATAGACACAAGGAAAATAGGGGCTCACCTTCCAAATCCAATCTGTGGCGTCTGTCATGATGGTAGGCCAAATCCAGGCCAACGAGCCGCCGGAACCATCAGACTTCACAGAGTAGTCCAGGGAGGAGTGGAAGCGGACAAGCAGCTCATGAGCTTCGGAGGACCTGCTGGCCGTGGGAGGGGATGGTTGTCCAGCGAGGTGGGTGGTAGTGGCGGCGGCGCAATTGGATCCAGGGAGAGAACGCGATCTGGTGGAGGCGCACGTGAGAGAGCTTCGGGCTTTCTCGCATGGACGGTCATGGACGGTCGGGGCCTCCTGGCCTACTTCGGGCTTCCTCCACGCGGAGAGGTGCTGCCAAGCTCGACGATGACTCCATCGCCTGTGGATTTGGCGGCATGGTAGGGGAGGGGTGTGCGCCAGGGGAGAGAAAAAGGAAACCTAGCAGGGCACGACGAAAGGTGCTACCTACTGCGGTGTTGGGGCGGCCCATGTTGGCACGGCCCAACGGGTGCGGAACGGGACTACGACGAGGACGACAAAAAGATTTGAGGTAGTGGAGCCTAGGCAGAATAGGGAACATATTCCTCCTTTTTTAAGTAGTATATATAGATATATAGATATAGATATGTGACACATTTTTGCAGTAAAGTTGTATAGCTCTTAGCTTACCTTCTCTATGATTTCCGTAGATGCAAAATCAGCTTCCTCCCATGAAATTTTTAAACAGTCGCTGCTCTGATCTTTTCCTTCATCCATATCACCCTGCAGTGAAACAAGCCCCATCCGAAAATTTAGAGGTAACAAAAAATCGGCTAGCAACAGTAGCAACAACCATGCTTGTGTGAACTACAATATAGCATCCCATTACTATTTTATGCTACAACAATACTTTAAATAAGGCTAGAAAACTGAGGTGATACACCATCAGTGCTAGTCTCGACAGTAAGGCTTCTAAAAAGCAACTGCTAGCATCCCATCACTACTAATCAAATGAAATAAGAAAAATTCACCTAATAATGGTAAATAGTGAGAGAAAATGCCTCTTTTAATTAGATATCTATTCGGTGGATCCATCCCTACAACCGATCATCTAGGTCTTCCACCAAATAGAGTGAACTACAAATAAATTTATTCATAGAATATAGTAAGTTTTAATTTTTGGTGTTTCGCAGAGAACACCAATGCAGAGTCCTATGTTATTATTATTATCTACATCGCAATTCCCCTAGATCCATATGAAACATCATATAAATACTATTTAACCTCACAAATCCACAGCCCAGATGGAGTGACCTTACAGTCTTTATCCCAGATAAAGTCATCCTCAAGCCCACAATGCACGGAAACAATTAGTCACACATGACATTACCTGATTTTGTTGTTGCCGCAAGTACAGTTACCCTTCCTGAAGTGTCTTGTGCTCTTTATGTACCTTGACCCGCCTCTGTTCCAAAAATATTTTATGGTTATGTAGATCGTGGGGACAACACACCAATTTAAAGAAGTTTACTTACTCACCTAGCTTCGCCGACTCCCTCAACAGGGGCAACATATTCTTGCACTTTTGTCTCAACATCTTCATTTGTTTCTTCAATCAAATGAGTAGCCTTCTGCTCAACCAGTGGTACAAAGCCTCGGTAATAATTTCTTCGGCGCACATAGCTGCGAATTTTGTACCGAAATTATTAGATATTTATATGTCAATCATTTGCCTTGCTACACACCATTGCACCACTGGTTCCTCTGTCACATCGACATCAGCAATTTAAACAATATCAAACAATATCGGAACTTATCCAGATTGCAATCCAGACAAGCAGAATAAAAACAACTTGACAAAGTGACAAATAACCGTCAATCCTCCACCTCCATGCCTGCTGGTACATTAGGGTCTGGAACTACTGCCATCACAAAATTACATACTCTTCAACACCCGATGAATCACAAAAGAAATACTGCAACCAAGAAAAAAAATTGTACACTGTTGTAACTCACCATTATCAACCGCAGCATTTTCGTTTCCTTCCTCGCCTTCCACATGTTCAGAAGCTAAACAAACACATTACGGATTAGAGGGACAGCATCATTGCAGATCAGTTAATACACCTTCTCAATTCCCTGTCATATTAGTCTGAAAAATCAGCTTCCCAATCCCTTGTTAAATGGTCGTGCATAGATCAACGGAAATTATATCACCTGGAAACTTAGGCTGTTGCATGCCGCCACCAGGGCCTTGTGGTGCAGATCTTAGACCACCATTTTCTATCAGATATTAGACCGCCACCAGGGCCTTGTTGCGTGAAGCTGCTTAATCTGCAACAGCAGAAGAAGTTATAGTAGCACGCACATCTAAGCCAGAACAAACACTGAGAGAAAATAACCAACCAGAATTTCAGACTAGCTTGCACTTAATTTTGACACGCCCATTGTCATCCATCCGAGCTGAACATTGGAGCCGCCCCGACAGAGACAACCGCGCTGCAAGCTCCGGCAGAGATCTCAGGCCACATCTAGCTGGAGGAGAAGGTTGTGCTTGGGCTGGACCTCGAGATGGACTTCCTGAGCGAAGTTGAAACCCAAAATCAAACTTTGGTGTTGTGCGGGCGAATAGGAAAGGCGAGGTGAAGATTGTTGAAACCCTCTGAGGAAGGGGTCACCCGGAGGGTGCGGCATAGGGACTCACCTTGGGGCGTTCGGAGAAGGGGCAGAGACGGACGGCATCTAGTCCGGGCGTTTGGAGGGCTGGGAGAAGCATCCATGGCGCGCTCGCCGTCAAGGCGAGGCGCAGCCCTCCGGCGTGGCGGCGAGAAGCGCTGGAGTATGTGGTTGTGTGCACGGTAAAGGAATCCACAACACATCTTGTCTTCCACCTCGTCTCCTAAATACATCTCCTGTTCCGGGCGTGTGTAGGTGGGGCGGCGGCAAGGGAAGTTGACCAACTGTCGGGGCGTTGAGCTCGAGCTGGAGCAGAGAGACGCCATGGGAGGTTGTATCCGATTGGCGAGGAGAGCAGCGGCGGCTGCGGGTCGGGGGTGAGGGTATAACCTGGAAAAGAAAAGAAAGGGCATTTGGGCCAGGTGTTATCCGGCCTAGCGGCCCATACATCTGGGGGCTGCACAAATAACCAAACTCTTTCCCCTTAAAATGTTTCCATCCACCTCTTTTAAAAAAACACAAGTTGTAGCCGATTCAGTTGAAAACAAGTCAAATTTCAACTACAGGTGCCTCGTAGTTTGCATATGATTTTTTGAAAAAAAAATCATTTTCAGGTACACAAATACTTATTTCATTAGAGATACACCAAGAGTTTCTCAATATTCAGCCCCTAGCTACGAACGGTCATGCCAACCGTCTTGACTTTCTTTTAAAATCAGCATAGAAAATTCCAAAATATTCAGAAAAATTCAAAATGATGTAAGACCTTCGACTGGTGTCATTATATATGTCCTAATATCCACCAAAAATAATAAACTTGGAATACGATAGTTATATTGGAAAGGTGCTCATGGAAATGAGCTATCTTGTTAGAAGAGTCTTGACTTTCGAGCCAAATGATGGGTGTTATGGCCACAACCATGGCTTAGTTTGTTTAAATGTGCCCATATTGTACACAAAAATGCACCTTAGAAGCACAAACAATGTTGTCGAAGAAAGTTTACCTTTTTATTGCACAAAATAACCATTTTCCTTTTTTCGGATGCGAAAAAAGGTTTTTTTGTGAAGCACCAACCACAAATATGTTGCAAAATTTGAGAACTACATTTACAAAAATATTAGACCATGTTATATGCACAAATTTTAATAAACACAAGTTGTTGCTGATTCAGCTAGAAACACGTCAAATTTGACCTAGATGTGCCTCGCAGTTTGCTCATGATTTTTGGCAAAAAATCATTTTTAGTTACACAACTACCTATTTAATTAGAGATACACCTACCTACGAACGGTCATGACCTCAGAATTCATAGAACTTCGTACATCGTAAGTGAATTCTTATAAGGGTTTTTTTTTTGACTTAGTTTTAACCAAGAAACATGAGGCAATAAGATGACATGGAAGTCATATTTGGATTCCTCTCATTTTCCTACTCGATTTAGACATATTAGTTGTAAAATTCCAATTTATAGATTTAAAGATATGAATTATTCCATATTAAATAGATAAAGATAAAATTAAATTAAATTCATTTTATTAATATTTATTTACGATTATTATTACTTAATTATTTTAGTTTGTTCAAATATTTATTTAGAATTTAAACAATAAATAAGTATGACATTGTGAGCAAGAGGTTAATATGCTTGGTATGATAGTAATATCAGTAAGTTGTGTCTGCGTACTTGGAAGCTACTTGGTAAGAACTTAAAAATTAAGCGTGCTCAGGGTGGAGGAATGTGAGAATGAGTGACCGAGCGGGAAGTTTGACCATAGGTATGCACTTTGACTTGAGAATAGGGGAGAATAGAGATTAAACTTGTCAAATAATTAAAATAATCAAAATTCAAGAAATAATTTGAAACAATGAAAAAAATAAAGTATTCAAAATTCAAAAAAACTGTAATTTCTTTTTGATTTTTTTTTTGATTTTCTGCTCAAACCAGCCAAAACGAAAACACCCCAAAACGCTGTGGCGGCAGAAAACATCCCAAAACGCTTCACGGCGAGAGAACCTTTAGCCCCGGTTGGTATTACGGACCAGGGCTAAAGGTCGTGTGTGAGCTTGCTGGACAACGCCCACGTGGGGCACCCAAAGGCCCTTACCAATCGGGACAATAGGCATGTTCTCCACTAGTATGGACACACAAAGTCACACAGAGCTTTTGATTAAACCTACTCCACACCTCATGGGCAAATATGCACTAGTAGAGAACAAGCCTTACATTCGGGATATTTGTCCTGCACGTGGCACTGGGCGGGACACAAGATCGAGCCACATCACCCTGAAAGTGCCAAAGTGTACGACACTCTTTGGTCCCGGCTCGTTAGGGACCAATAGTCCCGGTTGGTAATACAGGTCGGGATTAAAGAGTTATGCGGACCGTTGCGGCATGGTGACACCCTTTCCTCCCGGTCCAAGTTATAGGCCGGGACCAATAAGTGTTCAAACGCTGGTCCTCGAGCTCCCGTGCTGGTCTTTGATCACAAGGGAATGAAGAACACTTAATTGGTTTTGGAAGTTGATCAACCAATTTGAATGGATTTCAGAAGTTGAAACTTGGACGGCGCCTAATTAACACGGCCATCCCCTCATCTCCTCTGCTAGCTCTGTATAAAGAGAGATGAAGTGCCAATTTCAAATGCACCATATCCTCTCCCTCTCTCTCTAATATCTTCGTCTCTCAAATCCACTCGCGAATCGCTGCCGCGCGCCATGGAGCTGCCCGAGGACCGAACCGAATGCTCGGGTGTATCACTAAAAGGACAACGACGTTGACATGAACTTCTAGGTCGTGTTCACTCTCCGCGCGTCAACCGTGGAGAGGTGGATCCGCGACGTCAAGAGGCGCTACCTCGATGCTGCACCGATGAAGATCGTCGGCCTCGACTATGAGTTCACCGATGCCGCAGCGGGGATGCAGCGTGCCACCGTCGTGCAACTGTCTGTGGCCACCGACACGTTGGCGTTCCACATTTGCCACGCTGATCGGGTGTTGGAGGCCCTCCGTGACTTTTTCATGGATACATCCATCAAATTATGTGGCGCGGCTATCCACAACGATCAGCTATGTTGCGGCCTTACGGAATTCATATTCCGTCTGTCGTCGACCTCCATAAGGTCCTTCAACCTAACCCACATAGCCATAATCTTCTGAGTCTCTATGATCTAGCCAATTTTACTATTGGCACAAATCTTCTAAAGAAGAAGAAGGTCGAGAAGCTGAAGAAGGGAGAAGAGGACCACAGATTTGGTTGGGGCAACTTTCCATTGAGCTATTTTGGCATCATGTATGCCGCTCGCGATTCTCGCCTAGGATATGAGATTGCTAGGGTGTGTCTCGGTGTTATGTGATCGTAGTCCCAATGTGACAATCTAGAACGTCTGACCAATAATTGTAATATGTGAGACGTTTGATTGAAATAAAAAATTATTGTGATCTTTGGATTTATTTTGCCCCCTTGTTTTCCCTATATAATATTGTTTTTAATTGTTATGTTTGAGTTTACTAGCATGCATAAGTTATGTTTCCTGTGTTATATTTAAAAATTTATAAGTTTTTAAAAACTGTTCAAATTGAAATTGAAATTGAAGCATATTTCCCACGTTCCACGTTGGAATAATTATTTTATAAATAGAAAATAGAATTGGAATATTTATTCAAATTAAAACACTTTTCATGTTTAAAGTTTTCTCAAATTCGTAAGTATTTTAAAAATGTTCAAAGTCAAATTGAATTGGAAATGGAACAGAAATTTCCAACGTTGGCGCCCTTTCGGGATCTTGAGTCGTGGCATGTACCACAGGCCGCGACTAAACTCTTGCGCGCGCGCGTGCTTTCCCCGAAACCTCCCCACCCCCTTTTGTCCCAGACCGTGGCGCCAGCCGCGACTAAAGACCCCCATTTAGTTGAAAATAGGTCAAATTTAAACTACAGGTGCCTCATAGTTTGAATATGATTTTTGAAAAAATATATTATTTTTAGGTACACAAATACTTATTTCATTAGAGATACACCAAGAGTTTCTAAATATTCAGTCCCTAGCTACGGACTGTCATGCCAACCGTCTTGACTTTCTTTTGAAATCAGCATAGAAAATTCCAAAATATTCAGAAAAATTCAAAATAATGTAATACCTTCGCGTGGTGTCATTATATATGTCCTAGTATCCACCAAAAATAATAAACTTGGAATACAATAGTTATATTGGAAAGGTGTTCATAGAAATGAGCTATCTTGTACGAAGAGTCTTGACTTTAGAGCCAAATGACGGGTGTTATGGCCACATCCATGGCTTAGTTTGTTTAAATGTGCCCATATTGTACACAAACATGCATCTTATAAGCATAAACAATGTTGTCGAAGAAAGTTTACCTTTTAATTGCACAAAATAACCATTTTCCATTTTTCGGGTGCGGAAAAAGTTTTTTTTGTGAAGCAACAACCACAAATATGTTGCAAAACTTGAGAACTACATTTAAAAAAAACATACTAGACCATGTTATATGCTCAAATAACCAAATTCTTGCTACTGAAAAGGTTTCCATCCACCTCTTTTAGTAAACACAAGTTGTTGCTGATTCAGCTAGAAACACGTCAAATTTGAACTACATGTGCCTCGTAGTTTGCTCATGATTTTTAGCAAAACTTATTTGTAATTACACAGCTACCTATTTCATCAGAGATACACCTAGAGTTTCTCAATATTCAACCCCAACCTATGAACGGTCATGACCTCAAAAGTCATAGAACTTCGTACATAGTAAGTGAATTCTAAGAAGGGTTTTTAGATTTTTTGACTTAGTTATAAACTAGAAACATGAGACATGATGAATAAGATGACATGGAAGTCATATTTGGATTTCTCTCATTTTCCTACTCGATTTAGACATATTAGTTGTAAAATTCCAATTTATAGATTTAAAGATATGAATTATTCCATATTAATTAGATAAAGATAAAATTAAATTAAATTCATTTTATTAATATTTATTTAAGATTATTATTACTTAATTATTTTAGTTTGTTCAAATATTTATTTTGAATTTAAACAATAAATAAGTATGACATCATGAGCAAGAGGTTAATATGCTTGATATGATAGTAATATCAGTAAGCTGTGTCTGCGTACTTGGAAGCTACTTGGTAAGAACATAAAAATTAAGCATGCTCGGGCTGGAGTAATGTGAGAATGAGTGACCGAGCGAGAAGTTTGGCCACAGGTATACACTTTGACTTGAGAATATGGGTGAATAGAGATTAAAATGTCAAATAATTAAAATACTCGAAATTAAAGAAATAATTTGAAAAGGTGAAAAAATTAAACTATTCAAAATTCAGAAAAAGTTGTATTTCTTTATGAAAAAAATGATTTTATGCTAAAAACAGAGAACCTTTAGCCCCGGACCGGGGCTAAATGTCGCCTGCCAACTTGCTGGACAGCGCCCACGTAGGGCACCCAAAGGCCCTTATAAATCAAGACAATAGGCATATTCTCCACTAGTGTGGACACGCAAAGTCACACAGTGCTTTTGATTAAACATACTCCACTGTAGCATCCTACCTTTTGATAATGATTGAACACCTGTGTAACCTGCTATTCCTGGGATCACTGATAGCATACACATGACAAAATGAAATATTCATTGCAATAGCATCAAATCTACAACGATGATCCATTGGGTAATCAAATAAAATAGTCTTACAAACTGCATAGTCACATTGACTAGCTTAAATGAACAAAGTACCAAAGCAAACAAAGCGGAAATAAAGTAGCAATGAGCCTCCATTATCTTCATGTGCCACAGGCAGACATGTTTGATTGTAAGCTCAAGATCCTAATCAATTACTCCTTGTCCTGAATGACCTGCATATTTGAATATGCAGCCCCACAAGTGGAGGTCAGTACAATTTAATGTACTGGCAAGTGACACTATGGTGGATATAAATGTAAAGTCTATTAGTAAATGAATATTTGGCTAGTGGAGTCTAGGATATTTGCATAAAGCCAGTTTTGTCATATCATTTGTAAATCATTTTAAATCATTATAGAAAGCCATCATGGGTTGACAGCCATGAAGTTTAATAATGTCGTCAGAGGTTGGCAGCTCTGAAGTTTAACAAAGGGGGCATAGAGGGGTTGACAGCCATGTGCACCTAAAAGAGATTGCTAACAAATTTTAATTCAGAGATTGCTAACAAATTTTAATTCATTCAGAAAAGGTGAGGAGTTTCTTCAGCTCAATCCCTGCCTAGAAGCTAAACTTGTCCATAACTGGGGACACGGCTAAGATCTTAGATTTAACTCTCGAGAGGGTGTGCACTTTCACCTTAAGACTCAATTACCCAAACATCCTATACACACTGGGTGCATTTGGGGAAGAAGAAATTGAGACAAGACCTCACCCATACCAGCCAGACTTGATCCTCCTACAATTCTGCTACCACCCACTGACTGACACCAAGATGACCCCCCACAACCTACTCATTCTTGGCAGATCTCATATTACCTCAAGGCTGCACTGGAAGCTAACTAAAACAGAGAAGTCCTACAAATTTATTTGTTCCTAGGTGGCAGTCCACATTCATTCAACCACCAGGCAAGGTTCAATCCACCCTGGTGATTCATTAAGGTTGTTAATTTTCCAAGTTTAAGAATCAATACAACCAAAATGAATAGCAGCAGTTATTGGAGGTGAACAAGTACAGCTAAGTCTATACCTAATAGGTTTTCAGGATGGCTACACACTACTGGGTATTCTAGCCTAGCATATACTTGAGAAAACGAAAATCACCTATCATGCATACTAGTTTGAAATCACTAAGAGAATATAGAAAAATAAGGGGAGTATGGTGTATCACTTGCCTTGAACAGAGCAACCAGAACAAGCACAACAATCACAGTAGTTGAAATGCTCCTCTTCAAATTCTAAACAAAATAAATAACACCAAAATAAACATACATTCAATAAAAGCATTACAAAAATATGTATGCATGCATGAATGCAACCACATTAAATCACAACAAGTTAATATGATTGGATATGATGAAATTTTATCATATTATGTTTATTTAGTTGATGTGTGGCTCTGGTCAAAATTTAAATGAATTTATTATTAAGTTATTAATTTTTCTGATAATTAACTAGTACTTTAAACCCATTTAAAATCAAAAGCAATTTTAATGTTTCTGTAAAAATCATGTTTTGATGTCTATGGACAGAGGACAACAATAGCAAGCCAACAAAATTGGATTCATTTAAAAAATGAATTATAGAATTTGAATTATGGCCAGAATACTGAATTTGACAAAATTCAACTTAGAAATTTTGTGCACGATTCAAGTTTGAAATGTTTTGATTCTAAAATGTTCTACAAGTTATAAGGAATCCAGAGACTACAAAAACTTTAAATTTGGACTTGTAGAAAAATAATAAAAAATCTTTTAGTGTTAAAAATCTAGTTTACCAATTTTAAATTTACTCCAAAAATTATAACAAAACCTACAAAATATTTCCTTATATTTGTGTAGAGAATTTCATTAACAATCCATTGATACCAAATTCATAATTTTTGGACTTGTATTTATTTTTCTATGAATTTTAAAAGTTGGTAGATCAATCTGTGGTTTAAATTGAATTTAAAAATCAAATTTGACTCAATTTGACTCGGATGCTGACTGGGATGCCACATCACCGCATCTGATTGGCTGGGGGTGTGCCCGCGTGGACTGGTTGATTGAGGGTGGTCAAGGGCCGGACCTGGCCATCATATCAAGATCCAACGGCCAGGGAATATTGACCAAGGTCAAAATGGCCAGAGCTCGCCGGAGCTCACCGGAGACGGGCGGCGCCGGGCTCACAAAGGGAAAACATGGGCTTTGGGAAGCGGGGAGGCTCACCGGAGGTTCGTGGCGTCAAGGCGAAGTCAATGGCGAAGCATGGCGCGACGGAGCTTCCTGGCGTGGACAGAATCGCTCGCCGGAGTCGCGCCCGCGGACGGTGGAAGCGGCTGCTCGCCGCGGTGGCTCTGTAGAGGAAGCGTGGGCATGAGACTGCGCCAGGGGGTGCGCGACAGAGAGGGAAAGCGAGGGGAAGAATCGAGAGTGGTTGGGGCTCACCGGAGCGAACGGCGTCGGGGCAGCGGGGTTCGGCGAGGAAATTACACGGCCTGGCGGCGCGATAGTGAGAGGTCAGAGAGGGTAAAGGTAGCCAGGAGTGCGGGCTTTAGAGGGGTGGCGGCTGCGAGCGGAGGCGGAGGCGGGTTAGTGGGCACGGACGCCGAGAGGCGCTCGGCAGTTTCGGGCGCCGTTGGTGTGGGGAGGAGATGACAAGTTGGGTCCTGCGTCAGTGGGAGAGAGAGGGGTGGCTGATAGGTGGGCCAGCGGGAGAGAGGGGAGCGCGCGCGTGGCTGCCACGGGCTGGTGGGCTGCGAGAGAGAGAGAGTGAGGGCTGGCCCAAGTAGGTGGTCTCTTTTTTTGTTCCTGTTTTTTTCTTTTCTGTTTTTCTTCCCTTTTCCTTTCTTTTTCCATTCTTTTATTTTCTAGTTTAATACAATTAATAAATGGCCTTCCAAATACATAGTTTAAAAACAGAGAACAAAATAAATAACTAAACCAACTATTTTAATAATTGGTTTGAATTTTGTTGATAATTCATTTTGGCAACTTTAAATTAGAAAATAATATGAATAAAAATGCTTTGCATAAAAACAAAAGAAAAGACTTATGTTTTTGGAACCTTTTAAATGTATTACCATTTGAATCATATTCATTTGATGGAACCTTTTAAACGGGGCGGGACAAAAGATCCGGCCACATCGCCCCGAAAGCGCCGAAGTGTACGACACTCTTTGATACCGGCTCGTTAGGGACTAATAGTCCCGGCTGATAATACAGTCCGGGATTAAAGAGTTATGCGGACCGTTGCGGCCTCGTGACACCCTTTCGTCCCGGTCCAAGTTACAGACCGGGACCAATATGTGTTCAAACGCTGGTCCTCGAGCTCCCGCGCTGGTCTTTGATCACACGGGGAATGAAGAACACTTAATTGGTTTTGCAAGTTGATCAACCAATTTGAATGGATTTCAGAAGTTGAAACTTGGACGGCGCCTAATTAACACGGCCAGCCCCTCATCTCCTCTGCTAGCTCTATATAAAGAGAGCTTAAGTGCCATTTTTCAAATGTACCATATCCTCTCCCTCTCTCTCTAATATCTTCGTCTCTCAAATCCACTCGCGAATCACTGACGCGCGCCATGGAGCTGCCCGAGGACCGAACTCAATGCCGGGTGTATCACTACAAGGACGATGACGTTGACATGAACTTCCAGGTCGTGGTCACTCTCCGCGGGTCAACCGTGGCGATATGGATCCACGACGTCAAGACGCGCTACCTCGATGCTGCACCGATGAAGATCGTTGGCCTCGACTGCGAATTCACCGACGCCGCAGTGGGGATGCAGCGTGTCGCCGTCCTGCAACTGTCTGTGGCCACCGACACGTTGGTGTTCCACATTTGCCACGCTGATCGGGTGTCGGAGGCCCTCCGTGACTTCTTGATGGACACAACCATCAAATTCTACGGTGCGGCTATCCACAACGATCAGCATATGTTGCGACCTTACGGAATTCATATTCCGTCCGTCGTCGACCTCCAGAAGGTCCTTCAACCTAACCCACATTGCCATAATCTTCTGAGTCTTTATGATCTAGCCAATTTTACTATTGGCACAAATCTTCCAAAGAAGGAAAAGGGCGAGAAGCTGAAGAAGGGAGAAGAGGACCTCAGATTTGGTTGGGGCAACTTTCCATTGAGCTATTTTCGCATCATGTATGCCTATCGCGATGCTTGCCTAGGATATGAGATTGCTAGCTAGGGTGTGTCGCGGTGCTATGTGATCGTAGTCCCAATGTGACGATCTAGATCGTCTAAACAATAATTATCATATGTGAGACGTTTAATTGAAATAAAAAATTATTGTGATCTTTGGATTCATTTTGCCCCCATGTTTTCCCTATATAATATTGTTTTTAATTGTTATGTTTGAGTTTACTAACATGCATAGGTTATGTATCCAGTGTTATATTTAAAAATTCATAAGTTTTTTAAAAATGTTCAAATTGAAATTGAAGCATATTTCCCATGTTCCACGTTGGAATAATTACTTTATAAAATAGAAAATATAATTGGAATATTTATTCAAATTGAAACACTTTTCATGTTTAAAGTTTTCTCAAATTCGTAAGTATTAGAAAAATGTTCAAAGTCAAATTGAAATTCGAAATGGAACAGAAATTTCCAACGTTGGAGCCCTTTCGGGATCTTTAGTCGAGGCGCGTACCACAGGCCGCGACTAAAGGCTTGCGCGCGTGCGCTTTCCCCGAAACCTCCCCACCCCCTTATGACCCGGACCGTGGCACCAGCCGCAAATAAAGACCCCCCTTTAGTCCCGGCTCGTTGTACCATCTGTGACAAAAGGGTGGGTGGCTATATCAATCGCGGGCGGGGGCATAGGCCACGACACTCAGGAGGCCAAAACGAGATCGACACCGTCAGGCTGCCCGACCTCCTCGCCGTCGCCGTTCGCACTCGCCGCCGGTCCGCGTCGCCGTCCTCCATGCGCGCCGACCGTGCTCCTCCTCGACCTCGCATGCCGCCGCCACTGCCACGCGCACCCACGCGCGCCACGCGCCACCGCCGCCCCGCACTGTCGACCTCCTCTCCGGAGTTGGAAATAATTAGGTATTTGTTTAGCTTAGTATTTTAGGTATTATTTGTTAGTATTTTAGGAATTAATTAGGTATTTTAGCTTACAAAGATTAGCTTAAAGTGATTTTATTTTATAAATTTTAGCTTAGAAATTTTAACTTAGAAATTTTAGCTTAGAAAATTTTAACTTAGTATTTTATCTTAGTATTTTTATTACTATCTTAGAAATTTTAGATTAATCGTAAATTTAGCTTAGGTTTTTTTAGTTAGAAATTTTAGCTTAGATATTTTAACTTAGAAATTTTAGCTTAGAAAATTTTATCTTACTATTTTTATTACTAGCTTAGAAATATTAGATTAATAGTAATTTTAGTTTAGAAATTTTAGAGTAATTTGAGCTTAGAAATTTTAGATTAATTTTACCTTAGAGATTTTAGTGCAAATATTTTAGGTATTTCTGCATTTTTAGTTGCATAGAATTTTGTTATGTTTAAAAATATTTTGTTGCAAATATTTCTACACCCTCCTATACTGACAGCCACCCTCCTTATGCGACCTCCGTCTCTTCGGGTGTCCGAGCTATCCGAACTAGTCTACCACGACGCCGCACAAGCTCGTCCCTCGCTCCACGGTGTGTGTGTTCCTTGGTTACCCTCCCTCTCACGGCGGATATAGATGTCTAGACTTGTCTTCTCGCCACGTCATCATATCCCATCACATCGTTTTTTACAAAAAATACTTTTCCCTTTGCCGCCACCGGCACCGATCAGTCTCCGGACGATATGGACTTTCTCCTGGACTTGGCCTCCACGGAGCCCACGCCCACGGGCGCCGCGCCCCTAGCGGGCCAGCCCAGCCCACCATGCATGGCTCGGCGCCTATGCCCCCGACGTCGATAACCGACACACCCGCCTCAACAGCGCTGCCGCCCCCGTCTGCGTCCTCTGGCCATCAACCCTCCCCACCGCCTCCGCCACCAACACCCACATCATGCTCACTCGCGCCAAGAACGGTATTGTTTCGTCCCATTGACAAACTCAATCTCTCGGCCGAACACTCTTCCATATCTACTATCTCCAAAACCTATCGCTCTGCTCTTCAGGAACCTCTTTGTGCCGCCATGTCCGAGGAGTAGGATGCTCTTCTTCAGAACCATACTTGGTCTCTTGTTCCTCGTCCTATTGGTGCTAGTGTTGTTTCAGGGAACTGGATTTTCAAGCACAAGTTTGGCACTGATGGTGGTCTTGCTCGGTACAAGGCCAGGTAGGTGGTCTGTGGTTTCTCGCAGCAGCCTAGTATTGACTATGATGTGACTTTCAGTCATGTCGTCAAGCCGGCTACGATCCACATCGTGCTCATCATCGCCATCTCACATGCTTGGACGGTTCATCAGCTGGACGTCAAGAACGCCTTCCTCCATGGCAATATCGACGAGGTGGTTCACATTGAGCAGCCGACCGGCCACATCGACCCTGTGCGTCCTTAGCACGTCTGGCTGCTCCAGAAGTCCCTCTACGGACTCAAGTAGACGCTCTACGCGTGGTACCAACGGTTCGCTCATCGACTCGGCTTCGTGGCTTCCCAGAGCGACGTGTCTCTGTTCGTGCTTCGGCGTGATACCGAGATAGCCTAGCTGACGACATCATCCTCACCGCATCCAGCGCCGGGCTCCTAAAATACATCACCGACCAACCTCAGCGCGAGTTCTTCATGACCGATCTCGGGGACTTGTCCTATTTCCTCGGGATCTCGGTCTCTCGCTCCGCTTCGGGGATGCTTCTCTCGCAATGCTAGTATGCCATCGACCTTCTTCGGTGCGCTGCCTTACGCTCACCCGTCCTGACATTGCCCTTGTTGTCCAGCAAACGTGCCTCTACATGCACGCTCCTAGGGAACCTCACCTCAACCTCGTCAAGTGGATCCTTTGCTACGTCACCTCAACCTCATCAAGTGGATCCTTCGTTATGTCCGTGGCACCCTCGACCACGGACTTCAGCTCCACTACACGTCGGACGCCTCCCTCCGACACGGATTGGGTCGGCTGCTCTGACAGCTGACGCTCCACTTCTGGCTACCTCCAAACGGCAGGCCACGGTGTCCTGCTCCAGTGCCGAGGCTTCGACAACTTCTTCTTGAGCTTTAGCGTCCTCTCCTGTCTTCTGCGACCGTTGCTTTTTGTGATAATGGCGGTGATATTTACATGGCATGTAACCCGGTCCGGCATCGCCGCATGAAGCACATCGAGATCGATATCCACTTCGTTTGTGAGAAGGTGTCTCTCGGTTAGATTCGGGTTCTTCACGTGTCGTCCTCGCAGCAGTTTGCCGATATCATGACGAAGGGCTTACCGTCTGAGCTCTTTGAGGTTACCGACGCACGAACTGCAGGATGTTGAAGTAAGATTTTGTATAGCTATTCGCACGCGTATTCCGTTTGTCTTCACTCAAATCCTTTTCACGCTTATACGAATGTATATGCGCACAACCTGGCAAGAGGTTCAGTTAATTTATCTATCTATTGGCCGGCATGTGTGGTTCCAGTCCCCTCCTGATGGGGTCTGTATACAGGGCACTAATATGCCTTCCGAGAGCCACACCCATCCTCAAAGAGCTCTAATATGCCACTTCCTTTACCACTATATAAAGGGCTGTCCATGCACCGAGAGCCACACCCATCCTTACATCCATCCATCGCTAGCTATGGGTGCAGGCAGCCCTATGCAGTCCGTGCTGGTGGCCGCCGGTGTTAAGGACAGGAAGGTGTTGGCCTTCCGGCGCTCCGTGGAGGGCGTCCCTGGCCTCATGCGCTCCATCGCCGCCTCCGGCGTGTGCAGCGCATTCCACGTCCTTGACCTCGGCAGGATCATCGACCTGCACAACCGCTGGCTCCCCGGCGTGCGCCCCTACTACGCTGTCAAGTGCAACCCGGAGCCGGCACTGCTTGGCGCGCTCGCCGCCCTGGGCACCGGCTTCGACTGCGCCAGCCGCGTCGAGATCCAGGCCGTTGTCGCGCTCGGGGTCCATCCCAGCCGCATCGTGTACGCTAACCCGTGCAAGCCTGAGGAGCACCTCAAGTACGCGTCCCAGGTGGGTGTCAACCTCACCACCTACGACTCCGTGGAGGAGGTGGCCAAGGTGAAGCGCTGCCACCCCAGCTGCGAGCTCCTCCTACGCATCAAGGGCCCCGAAAACAGCCACGCCAAGGTCGACCTCGGCACCAAGTACGGCGCTCACGCCGACGAGGTGGTCCCGCTCCTACGCGCCGCGCAGCGCGTGGGCCTTGCCGTGGCCGGCGTCTCCTTCCACGTCGGGAGCGGCGGATCGCGCACCGACGTGTACAGCGGCGCCATCCAGGCGGCGCGAGCGGCGTTCGACGCGGCCGCCGCGCTTGGCATGCCGCCCATGCGCGTGCTCGACATCGGCGGTGGGTTCGTTGCGGGCGCAGCATTCGACGAGGCCGCCCGTGTCATCCGCGGCGCCATAGAGCAGCGCTTCGGCGACCTCCCCCGCGTGGAGGTCATCGGCGAGCCGGGCCGGCACTTCGCCGAGACGGCATTCACGCTCGCCGCGCGCGTCATAGGGAAGCGCACGCGCGGAGACCTGCGGGAGTACTCGGATCGACGACGGCGTCTACGGCTCCCTCAACTGCATCCGCATGGACGACTACGTGCCGCGGCCGAAGCCGCTCACCGTACGGTGCCACGGTGAGAAGACGTTCGCGTCCACGGTGTTTGGGCCAACGTGCGACTCCCTCGACACGGTGGTCACCGGATACCAGCTGCCGGAGATGAGCGTGGGGGAGTGGCTCGTGTTCGACGACATGGGCGCCTACACCACCGGCTCCGGCACCAACTTCAACGGCTTCCGTACCTCGGACATCAACACAACGACTCCCTCGACACGGTGGTCACCGGATACCAGCTGCCGGAGATGAGCGTGGGGGAGTGGCTCGTGTTCGACGACATGGGCGCCTACACCACCGGCTCCGGCACCAACTTCAACGGCTTCCGTACCTCGGACATCAACACAATCCTGGCCTACTCTATATAGTAAGGACATGAAAACTCTATTAGACACGTGGGTGCGGAATAAATTATTCTGCACCCGGGTCGGTTCGATCGAACCAGGCCACATCCGTCTCCGTCTACCTAATGTTTTTTTTTTCTTCTTTTACATCGACCGTTTCTTATTCCACGACTATAGGAGCTAGCCCACCTGCTAATCGTGCCCGGCCGGCGGTTCTGGAAGCGACCGGCTACCGCTGGGATTGCAGCTGCAGCCGGGGATTGCTGCGAGCGACTGCTACTGGATATTAACATTTTTATGGATATTCAGAAATTCTCCTTGTGGTTACAATACCTTTTCAGAATCCTTGTTTATGGCTAATGAGGATCGGATCGGATCGGATATTGCTCTTACCATATCCTTTACCATATTTTTGTAACGGATTCGGATCGGAGCGGATAATGGTCGGATGTGTATTCGGATGCGGATTATATCGGATTACGGATATGGAGCGGATTCGGACCGGACTCGGATCGGATGCGGATTATTAAGAAAATATACATATAAAAAATAGAAGTATGTTTTTTTATGTAAAATATGTTTGTAATTATAGACTATAGCTAAATGTACACACTTGTTCGTACAACAAAGCAAATTGCGTGCTAATAGAATACATAGTTTGGCCGATGAACTAAATATATTATCTAAATATTTAGGGTTGGGCTAGTTTTTTCGGATTATCCTCTTTGTGGACCTCGGATAATCCGCAAAAAATAACGGATAATCCGTATCCGTCGGATAGTATCAATACCATATCCTCTACCGTATCCTTCGGATATCCGCTTGATCACTATCCGCATCCGTATCCATATCCGGCGGATTTCTAAAAATGCATACCATATCCTCAAAAACGGATACAGATGCGGATTCGGAGCGGAAATTATCCGTACCATTTACATCCCTAGCTGCGAGCGACTGCTACTGGATATTAACATTTTTATGGATATTCAGAAATTCTCCTTGTGGTTACAATACCTTTTCAGAATCCTTGTTTATGGCTAATGAGTAATACTTTTTCAGGATTCTAACAAGAAATCGATGGCCGTAAGAAATAAACTTGGCGACGAATAGCAAGTATCTAAAGGCTGTCAGTGTTTAGCCTAAGGTGAGCTAAAGCCTGAATTCAGAAATAGCTAGCTCGCTCCCCTCAAAAGAATAAGTAGCTAGCTCTCATACAAATGTGTATTTAGATCATCTGGCAAAATACTAGTTTATGGTTGGCTTTTGAGGTGTTCCAGTTTGAAATAAGAGTGTAATCTTTGCTTCTCGTAATTACAAGTGTCTAGTATAAATTCCCTTGTCTCATATGTACAACCTATATCTCTATTCAGCTGACAGGATGACTGTCATTATTGTGATTATTCAGTAGGGTGCATGAGTACTTTATTTTTTCTTGTTTGATGCTCTCTGGAGCAATTCTTGTTGCTACTGGTTTCGAGTTAGATTTATTTCAGTCATAGTGATGTATGTGGATACTGACTCGGGGTTATAAATAAATGAAAAGGCCGCACAATACACATGTCAAGTGGCTTAGATGGTACGACGAGATATTTAATCTCAGTTGGTTTTATTTGACAATAATATAACCTGATGCTGTTTTCAGAGATCATGACAATAAATGAGAGACTTGGTCATTTATTTGGTCACAGCACTAGTACATTTTTCTAATTAATTCTTCATGTAGCACATATGGACAGCGCACCTTCCGGCTACTGGTATATAGATAAATGAAAACCTACATGAGCTGCTCAGGAATAACTCCATAATCTTCCTTGAGGCAATTTGGCCTCAGTCAAGCACTCAGTTCTTATGTCAAGTGGCGTGTATGATAGGATGAGAGAATTAAGCTGACTCGCCCCTTGTTCCATCCGACCTTCTCGGCCTGGTTCATAGCACCCAAAGCGTTGTATTTTTTTTCTTTTACCTCGACGGTTCAATTTATTCAACTGTGATATAAATATTTAGGTACACACCAAAATGACTCGAATCACCAAATATTTTATTCAGTCCTTGATGAACCAGGAAGTGATATACTTTTCATGCGAGCTTATGATTTACTTAGTACATCCATGGTAGTACATCTATGGTGGTACAACTTTTTGCTGTCCGGTTTTAAGTCCGGATGATAACTTAAACCCTCGCAAATTCCCCTAATCATTTGATATCAAGTCATACGAGTAATATGTTTATCAAGGCTTCCGTCCTTCATATACTCGAAGCAGAGCGCTCTAGCATTGTCTATGTTGTGTTTCATAACAGTAGCCAACTAACCGAATGATGATGCTTGACCTTATTAAGTTTAGAAATTCTTGTGCCCTCGATATTTTGCATGTTATAAAGCTTCTTCACAGCAATCTCTTCTCTGTTATAAACTCCCTGCTAGTTAAAAAAACCATGTTAAAATGGAGCACGGGTTTATATCTAGTGATACTATCACACCGTACCTTGTAATCCTCCCCATACCTATTATGCGACATCTAAACAGAAGAATGACATTATACACAAAGCAATACACGAGAATCGTACCTTGTAAACTTCACCGTTATCTCCATGATTATAACACCAAGACTGTATATGTCTGACTTGAATGATATTAGTCTAGACACATAAAATTCTGGTGCCAAATATCCCCTGTATAAATATATATAGTACCTAATAAATCAATGGGGGAAAAAGGGAACTGACGTTCAATCACACATACCAGAAGAAGCGTTTTCCAGAAAACTTACATTGTTCCAAACGGTTTTGAAGAGATCACCGTACTTTGCTTTTCACCGAAGCATCTCGAGATACCAAAATCCGCAATTTTCGGCATCATATTCTCGTCTAGCGGTACATTTGCAGGCTTCAGATCAACCAAACGATGTGTTTTCTCCATGGAAGTCCCGGAGAAGGATCTACAAAAACGAGAGAGAAAGAAAGTTGTTCTTGGTGAGATATCTTCCATACGATTCTAGAATCGAAACTTTCACTTTGGAATCGTAAGTGAGGTTGTTTACGGTGGCAAATTCATATGTCTCTTAATTAATCCAGCAGATGAAACAAGCTTTATAGGGGAGAAGCAGAGCTCTCAGAATCCTTTGAATTAAAGAGATATATTCCTGTAGGAAAACATTTGCAAGAAGTGGAGTTCTCAGAAATCCCCATGGGATTTACTGGGGATGATTGGCCCAAATTAACTCCAAAGCACATCCTAAACACGATGGAGGAGCTAGGCCCTGTGGCTAAAACTAGCAATTATCCATCCATCAGTATGTAATCGAGAAGCATAGAAATTTTCCTGGAGATGGTAATTACCTGGAGAATCCATGCTGAGGAGAAGCTCCATATCCTGTCTGCCGAGTCGTGTGTGGAGGAGGAAGGGGATTCGTGCTCTGTCTCTATCCTGTGGTGAGAATGAGATCTAGATCTAGATCCAGCGCCCAGCCCAGGTACTATATAATAGAGACGTGTGGAGTGGTTGGATCCAGATGCAGAACCAACCCTAATGGTGAGTGATTAAGACTCCTAATCGTGATTAAGACTCCATGTGGGCCGGCTCTCTCTGGTGTCTTGATGCAAGTTGCAGCCGAAACACTGATGGTAACTTGGTTCAGGCATCATGTGGGCCGGCTCTCTCTGGTGTCGTATGCCATGGACCACCTGCAAGAAAATGGTACTGAGTCAATTTTGTTTACACAATTCATAGGTACCGTCAGGCTTTGGGTATATCTACAAGATTTCATAGGTGCGCAAGCATGGCAACTAGGCATATTATTAATTTTAGGGTTAATTTTATTATTGAATGAACGAATGTATATGTACATGAAGCTGAGAATCGTCAAGTGTGAAAGTTTGACACTGGACCTGAATATCGTGGCAGAACTTCCACGTTGAGAAACGAGCGCAAATGAATAATTGATACTCCCTCTGATCCCGAAAAACTGTCTCTAGAAATGACACTAGTGGAAAACGCACCTAATATCCGGTGCCCCTCCCCCCTTTCGCCCCGGCCCTGCCACGGCCCGGTGCAAAAGGCCGCAGCGCTGGGGCTGGGGCGAGCAGAGGGCCTCGTGGGGCCCTTTTACCCCGGTTGGTGTTACCAACCGGGGCAAAAGGCCCCCCACTATATATAAAGGCTGCAGCCCACCCCTCTCCTCATTCCATCTCACTTTGGAGGACATAGAAGGTGTGAGGGGGTGGTGTGTGCTTTTTTTTCCCTCCTATGCACTAGAAGTGTTTGATGAAATGCCCGACACACCATTTTAGATTCCATACTTAATTAAATAAGTTTTGTTCCTAGTCTTTCCTCCTCGGTCGAGGTACCGACTTTATCCTTTCCTCTGTCGATGTAACATTAGCCATTTCTCTATTTATGATGTTTGGTACCGGTAGGTGATAATTATATAATGCAGATGAACCGGCAATGGATGTACGCTGACCGATGCTCTACCGAGTTCATGAAAGGTGTGGGTTATTTTCTCGAGGTGGCCCGGGCAAACAAAGGGAATAATTTTATGTGTTGTCCATGTGATGTATGTCGGAATCAGAAAGAACACTCTTCGCACAAAGTCATCCACTTCCACCTGTATCGGTCCGGTTTCATGCCCGGCTATAATTGTTGGACCAAGCACGGAGAAAGAGGGGTTATGATGGAAGACAACGAAGAAGAAGAGAATGATGACAACTATCATGATATGTTCTCTGAATACGGTGCTGGTACTGGTATGGAAGATAACGATGAAGTAGAAGAAGAAGACCGGACACCAGATCAGCCCATCGATGATCTGGGTCAGGCCATCACGGATGCTAAGACAGAATGCGAGATTGAAAAGGTGAGGGTGAAGTTCGACCAGATGTTAAATGATCACAAGACATTGTTGTATCCAAATTGTGAAGATGGGCAGAAAAAGCTTGGTAGCACATTGGAATTACTGCAATGGAAGGCCGAGAACGGTGTGACTGACAGCACATTTACAAAGTTGTTGCAGATAGTGAAGAAGCAGCTTCCTAGAAACAATGAATTGCCCGACAGTACATACCAAGCAAAGAAGCTTGTCTGTCCCTTAGGATTAGATGTGGAGAAGATACATGCCTGCATTAATGACTGTATTCTATACCGCGGTGAGAAGTACGAGAATTTGGAACAATGCCCAGTATGCACTGCATTGCGGTATAAGATCAGATCTGAAGACCCTGGCGATGTTGAGGGTGAGCGGCCCAGGAAGAGGGTTCCTGCAAAGGTGATGTGGTATGCTCCTATAATTCCACGGTTGAAACGTTTGTTCAGAAACAAAGAGCATGCCAAACTGTTGCGATGGCACATGGAAGACCGTAAGAAAGACGAGATGTTGAGACACCCCGCCGATGGGGCGCGGTGGAGAAAAATCGAGAGAAAGTTCGCGCGCTTTGCAGGTGACGCAAGGAACTTATGGTTTGGTCTAAGTACTGATGGCATGAATCCTTTTGGGGAGCAAAGCTGCAGCCACAGCACCTGGCCTGTGACTCTATGTATCTATAACCTTCCTCCTTGGTTGTGCATGAAGCGCAAGTTTATTATGATGCCGGTGTTAATCCAAGGCCCGAGGCAACCAGGCAACGACATCGATGTGTACCTAAGGCCATTAGTTGATGAACTTTTACAGTTGTGGGACTTAAAAGGTGTCCGTGCGTGGGACGAGCACGCGGAAGAGGAATTTGACCTACGAGCGCTGCTGTTCGTAACCATCAACGATTGGCTCGCTCTTAGTAACATTT
The DNA here is from genome assembly GCF_022539505.1 of Lolium rigidum. Taxonomy (NCBI): domain Eukaryota; kingdom Viridiplantae; phylum Streptophyta; class Magnoliopsida; order Poales; family Poaceae; genus Lolium; species Lolium rigidum. The sequence continues at coordinate 96,472,162 of NC_061508.1, forward strand.
CAGGACATACAAACAAGGGATACAATGCATGCACACATTGTTTAGATGACACTGAAAGTATATATCTGGATAAGAGTAAGAAGGTTGTGTACCTCGGGTATCGTCGTTTCCTTCCGCGGAAGCATCCCTTAAGAAAACCGGGCAATCATTTCAACGGTGAGGAAGATACCCGGGAGACGCCTCTTCTCCGACCTGGTGATGATGTATTTGATATGGTGAAAGATTTGAAAGTAATATTTGGAAAGGGTCCTGGCGATCAACTCTGTTCCGAATGGCCACGATAAGCGCGCACCCATGTGGAAGAAGAAATCTATATTTTGGGATCTACCCTATTGGAAAGTCCTAGATGTCCAGCTCGGCGATCGACGTGATGCACCCGACGAAGAATCTCTGCGTGAATCTGCTAGGCTTCTTTGGCTTGTATGGGAAGTCAAAAGATACATCTGAAGCACGGGAGGACCAGCAACACACGAAAGGTCGAGACGGCAAGAATCCTGAATGGTTTCAAGGTGGTGCTGCCAGCCTACGCTCTTACCAAAGAAGAGAAGGAAATCTTTTTTGAAGCACTAAGTAGTATCAAGGTCCCGTCTGGCTTCTCGTCGAATATAAAGGGAATAATAAATGTGGCGGAGAAAAAATTTCAAAACCTGAAGTCTCATGACTGCCACGTGCTTATGACGCAATTGCTTCCGATTGCGTTGAGGGGGATTCTACCGGAAAATGTTCGACTACCCATTGTAAAGCTATGTGCATTCCTCAATGCAATTTCTCATAAGATAATCAATCCAGAAAGTCTACCAGCGTTACAAACAGATGTGGTCCAATGTCTTGTCAGCTTTGAGTTGGTGTACCCACCGTCCTTCTTCAACATTATGACGCACCTCCTAGTTCACCTAGTCAAAGAGATTCAGATTCTGGGTCATGTGTTTCTACACAATATGTTCCCCTTTGAGAGGTTCATGGGAGTCTTAAAGAAATATGTTCATAACCGTGCTAGGCCAGAAGGAAGCATCTCGAAGGGTTATGGAACGGAGGAGGTCATTGAGTTACGTGTTGACTTTATTCCGGACCTTAAGTCGATTGGTGTTCCCGAATCGCGACATGAGGGGAGAATTAGTGGAAAAGGCACGCTAGGAAGGAAAGCAAAGATATTTATGGACGAACATTCTTTCACTAAAGCACACTACACAGTTTTACAAATGTCAACATTGGTGGCTCTGTATATCGAGGAACATAAGAATATTATACGGTCCAAAAACCCAGGGCTATCTGAATCCTTGATTAATGATAAACACATGGATAGTTTCAGCGCCTGGTTACAAACAGAACTCATGAAAAACGACGAAGTTGGAGATGAGCTGTACTTGTTGGCTAGGTCACCATCTTCGACTGTACTGACTTTCCAAGGGTACGAGATAAATGGGAATACATTTTACACGATCGCACAAGACAAAAAGAGCACCAACCAAAACAGTGGTGTTCGTTTCGATGCAACCGGGTACAATGGGCAAAAGGAGACATATTATGGTTACATAGAGGACATATGGGAACTTGACTATGGACCTAATTTTAAGGTCCCTCTGTTTCGGTGCCAATGGGTCAAGATGACAGCAGTAAAGGTAGATCAGCAGTACGGAATGACAACAGTGGATCTCAACAATCTTGGGTACAGAAATGAACCATTCGTCCTAGCCAAAGATGTTTCTCAAGTTTTCTATGTGAAGGACATGTCTACCCAACCGAGGAAAAGAAAAGATAAGAAATCTAGTACATCATACGGTGAGCCGAAGCGCCACATAGTTCTTTCAGGGAAAAGAAACATCGTGGGAGTGGAGGACAAGACAGACATGTCAGAAGATTATAGTAACTTTGAAGAAATCCCGCCCTTCAGAGTGAAAACTGACCCAACCATCGCGTTAAATAAAGAAGATGCTCCATGGCTACGGCAGAGAAGTAAACAATGGCGACACTAGTTGGGGATGTATTTTGGATTAGTCCACCTCTGTTTTCCACATGTTGTAATCAAAACTTCATGGTTCATGTATTTTGGATTAGTCCACCTCTGTTTTCCACATGTTGTAATGAAAACTTCATGGTTCATGTATTTTGGATTAGTCCACCTCTGTTTTCCACATGTTTTCGCAAGTCTCCACTTTGTTTTTCATGTTTTCCACCTTGTTTTCACACGTTGCGGAAAAATTCGAACTAACAAAGCAGCGGAATAATTCAAAGTAACCCTAATACACAGCTAGCTAGACCAGGAATACGGAACAACAAGGGATACATAGACGAACCATTCGTCTGAGGCAAGGTTTAGTCATACTCCTGCCTAGGAGTATAATACATGTGCTCGTAGTCGTCGAAGTCGCCGCCGTCATCGTTGATGTCGTCGGACGGCGGTCCGGGACTGTATCTCCGCTGCAAGTAAGGGTAGCGCAGGCGGGGGTTATCGCCGGTAGTGATGTAGTTCATGACGCCCTGGAGAGTCCGGCCTCGCCACCAGAGCCGACGTCCGGTCTCGTTGAAGTTCGAAGGAGGCGGGCCATCCTCCTCGTGCCTGGCGAGCGCCCTCTCACGCCGATTGATGAAGAAGGCGTCCCAAGTCGGGCGGTAGTCGGGATTCCAGCGAGGATCCCGACGCTGCTCCGGTGTAAGCTCGAGGTAGTAGTGGTTCGTGATGGCCGCCCTGCGCGCCTGTTATCACCGGAATTTGACCAGGTCAGAGGTGGGCTGCGATCAAGATGGATTTAAAGAATATACATGGGAGAAATATGTGAATCGGCCTTTATATGGAAAATGTGGGCTAGTTGGCCCGTGTATCTGTAACATATTAGGATACCTGTCGGTTAGTTAGAGTTTTACCCGTGCACGATTAGGTGCACGCCTAAATTAGAAAGTCCCCTGGACTATAAATATGTATCTAGGGTTTATGGAATAAACAACAACCAACGTTCAACACAAACAAATCTCGGCGCATCGCCAACTCCTTCGTCTCGAGGGTTTCTCCGGTAAGCACCATGCTGCCTAGATCGCATCTTGCGATCTAGGCAGGACAAGCCTACCCACGTTGTTCATGCGTTGCTCGTGCTGAAGCCTTTTTGATGGCGAGCAACGTAGTTATCTTAGATGTGTTAGGGTTAGCATTGTTCTTCGTATCATATGCTTTGTCGTAGTGCGACCCTTATGCATCTAGCCGCCCTTACACCTATCTCGGGTGTAGGGGCGGCACCCCGCTTGATCATAGTTTAGTAGATCTGATCCGTTACGGTTGCTCCTTGTTCCGCAAGGATTAGTTTAATATCCGCATTAGTTAGGCCCTACAAAGGGTTGGAGGATCCAGCGGCGTGTAGGGTGAAGTTTGCTAGCCCTAGAAAGGATGTTCGGGGATCAACCTCGTGTTGGTTTTTAGGCCCTGTCTAGGATCGGACTTACGGTCACCGTGCGCGAGCGCGAGGCCCAATCGTGAGTAGGATGATCCGATTATGCGGTGAAAACCCTAAATCGTCGTAGATCTCATTAGCTTTATCTTGATCAAGCAGGACCACCATATATTCGGACACCTTGTACGAATCATGGGTGGATCGGCTCTTTGAGCCGATTCACATGATAACCTGAGAGCCGATCGAGGCTCGTATTTAATGTTTACGTGTATGCCATGCAGGAAACTAAGCGAGGCATCATCCAACACCTTCCTGACCAGGTATAGGTCAGGTGGCACGCCCTTGCGATAGCATCGGACGTGTGACCGAGGAGGCTTTGCGGGCCGTCGCTCCGAGGGACTGGGGCCAGCTTGCAGCCCTAGTTGTTCCCGGCTCTCTTGTGTTGCCCGTCGCTGCCCGCCGGTGGGTTTCGACGTCAACACATTCACGCACGCCCGGTGGGACTACCTTCGACATCCACCACATCGCCATCTACATCCGAGATGGCGGAAAGCACTCCGGTCAAGTACGAGGATCTGCCTGATGAACTCAAGAAGAAACATGACGAGATCAAGGCAACCCTCGAAGCCGAACTCATCGGCTCTTTCCACAGAACCCGCTCCCATGACATCAGCATCAACATGGTAGAACTTGGGTACCGCCCTGGTAGGGGTAGCAATGAGGGCAGCTGCTCTCATAGCAAGAATGAAGAGGGAGCCGATCCACGCAACCGGCTCCGACACTGCCACAAGGTCCTGGTGATGATCAAGATGGAGGCCGATTCTAGCGATCGGACCGTATTATCCGCGCCACCGGCTCTCCCGATATTTGGCGTCGACCTCACGGGTGACGGAAAGCTGGGGTATGGGTTCACCTCGGGCGACGAGCTAGAGGAAGTCGATATCGGCCCCGGGGACAAGCCTCGGCCAACTTTTATCGGCGGGAAGTTAGACCCACGGCTCGGGAGTCGGATGATTGCTCTATTGAAAGAATACCCGGACTGCTTTGCATGGGACTATACGAGAGATGCCCGGGTTAGACGGGAGCATCATTGAACATCGGCTCCCCCTTAAGAAAGGATTTCGGCCGTTCCAACAACGAGCTCGTCGGATGAAGGCCGAAATCCTGGAAGAAGATCAAGAAAGAGATCGAGAAGATGTTGGCCGCCGGGTTCATCGGGCCATGCGGGTATGCTGAATGGATCTCCGGTATCGTTCCTGTAGAAAAGAAGGACGGCCGGTGGCGTGTGGCTATCGATTTCCGAGATCTTAACGAGCCACTCCAAAAGATGAGTATCCAATGCACGTGGCGAAGACATTGATCAATGCGAGCGAGTGGCCACAAGGTTTTAAGCTTCATGGATGGCAACGCCGGCTATAACCGGATCTTCATGGCTCCGGAAGATATACACAAGACCGCATTCGGAGTACCGGGGGCGGTGGGCTTGTTTGAATATGTGGTCATGACCTTCGAGGTTGAAGAATGCTGGTGCAACATATCAAAGAGCCATGAATTATATATTTCACGATCCGATCGGCAAGTTAGTGGAAATCTACATCGATGACGTGGTAGTCAAGTCCGTCTCCATGGAGGGACACTTGGGAGATCTGCGACGCGTCCTAGACCGAACTCGGAAGTTCGGACCGAGAATGAACCCAAAGAAGTGTGCCTTTGGTGTGACGGCCGGTCGGTTCCTAGGATTTCTGGTTCATGAGCGAGGATTGAGATCGGCTCGAAAAGTCGGGAGGCGGTGCGTACCATGCAGCCGCCCACCACGAAGAAGGAACTCCAACGTCTTATCGGCAAGATCAACTTCGTCCCGCCGATTCATCTCTAACTCGTCGGGACGGATAGAGCCGTTCATGGCGTTGGTGAAGACTAAGTACGATGACGAA
>NC_061508.1:96477575-96512635 GCF_022539505.1 Lolium rigidum
CGCCATACCTTGAGGGATAGGAGGGACCGGCACGCCTCCGGCGCTCGGGTACCGGCCAGCGGGGACGGTGTAGCCGGGCGGGCAGGGGTAGTTCGAGGCGCAAAGCTCCTCCGCCTGCTGGTAGGTTAGACTGGGTACGGTGGAAGCCATGGGAGAGTAATGAGGTTGCCGATATGAGTTTAGAGTGACATGACAATGCCGGACAAGCCTACATATATATATATGGCGGGAACAGAAAGCGCGGGAAGAAATATGGCGGGAAGAGAAAGCGCGGGAGAAATATGGCGGGAAGAGAAAGCGCGGGAGAAATATGGCGGGAAGAGAAAGCACGGGAGAAATATGGCGGGAAGAGAAAGCGCGGGAGAAATATGGCAAGAAGAGAAACCGCGGGAAGAAATATGGCGGGAAGAGAAACCGCGGGAAGAAATATGGCGGGAAGAGAAAGCGCGGGAAGAAATATGGCGGGAAGAGAAACCGCGGGAATTTGAAAATTCTAAAATTGTTGCTAGTTTAAATAGTTACAATAATTATTTTTGAAAACAAATAATGAATTTGAAATGTTTATGCAAATCTAAACACTTTTCATATTTAAAGTTTCTCCAAATTCAAATCCATTCATAAACTTTGTTTTTTGAAATGTTTGAAAATTCTAAAATTGTTGCTAGTTTAAATAGTTACAATAATTATTTTTGAAAACAAATAATGAATTTGAAATGTTTATGCAAATCTAAACACTTTTCATATTTAAAGTTTCTCCAAATTCAAATCCATTTGAAATATATTTGAAAAAGTATTTTAAATATTATTAAAAAAAATCAGCAAAGAGAAAATGGCGGCAGATGAAAAAAACTTGAAAATTGGCCTTTTACCCCGGGCCCAGCCACCAACCGGGGTAAAAGGGGGGGTGCTGCGCGCCCAAACGCCCCCCCCTCCCACCCTTTTGCCCCGGTTGGTAACACCAACCGGGGTAAAAGACACCCTTTTACCCCGGTTGGTGTTACCAACCGGGGCAAAAGGCCCCTAGGTATACTACCCCGGGCGCAGCCACCGCCCGGGGCAACACCTTCTTCTTCCTCGCACTCTCGCTAAGTCCCGGAGGCCATTTTTTTTTCAGACGCCGTCAGGCTGCCGGAATTCTCCGGCGAGCCTCCGCCGCCCTCGCAGCTCCTCCGCGCGCCCATCCTCGTCGCCCGGCCGCTCCTCCTCTCCCGCGCGCGCGGCCATCTCCCCTGCACCGCCACCGCGTGCCCGCCGGCCGTCTGCACGCGCGGCCATCTCCCCTCCACCACCGCGCGGCCATCTCCGCTCCACCACCGCGCGGCCATCTCCTCTGCCTCCCCAAATCGAGCACGGGTGAGACAGATCCTCCCCTTTTTTTTCTTTAGGATATTTAGGTTAATTAGGTTAATTAGGTACTATTTAGGTTAGTTTTTTTAGGTTAGTTTCTTTAGGTTAGTTTTTTATTAAGTATTATATTTGTAGGTTAGTTTTTTTATGAAGTATTATATGTGATGAAAACATGAATATTCACTAATAGTAACTTAATGTCAATATGATGAAAATATGATAGAAAATAAGGGTTTAAAATAGAATTATGATTTAAATAATTTCAATTGAGGTTTACATTTTGAACATATTGGTAAATCACTAATAGTAACTTAATGTCATATTCAAATAGAAAATGTATTAATAAATTTCAATTGGGGTTTAATATTGGTAGTGATTGACTTAGGAATATTAGTGAATGACTTAGTGGAAATTTAAACATATGTGAATTTAAACATATGTTTTAACATAGGAATATTAGTGAATGACTTAGTAGAAATTTTATTACTTAGTGTTTTTAGTACTTAGGTTTTTTATTACTTAGGGGTTTTATTACTTAGGGTTTTTAGTGTGATAACTTAGTGGAAATTTTATTACTTAGGGTTTTTTATTACTTAGTGTTTTTATTACTTAGTGTTTTTAGTAGATAAACTTAGCTAGTTCTTTTATAATTTAGTTCTCGGCGACGATGTCCCTGTTGGACCCGAGGGGCGATGTTAGGGAGTGGGCCCCTCCGGGCTGGCGCTGGGAGGTGTTACCTTGCGGCACGCGCAACTTGGTGAGGATTCCGGGTGACGTCGTCGACCCGGACCTAGTCTGGTGGCGGTCCTCTGGTCCACGCCGGGTGGCTAGGGAGCCGGCCCCCGAGGAGGTGGTACGTCGGCGTATCAGGGAGGAGGACGAGCACGTCCGTCGCTACATGTATTTGCTGGAGAGGGAGCGTAACAACAACTGGCAGGTTCTTCAGAGGGATCCTCCCCATGTTAGCTTTAGCCCTATAATAGTTCCTCAGTTGTGGATGCGCTGCGCCCGCATCTCAGGATCCCGCAGCTTAGCAAGCCGTCGAAGTTAGTTCAACGTATTAGGGTTAAATGAAAATGTACCTGAGATATGTAATTCAATTATTATCTGTGATGTATTAATTCGATGTATTAGGGTTAAATGAAAATGTACCTGAATTATTCACTATGTTCGATTAATATTTGTGAAGACGTCTGTTGTCTTATGTTTATTTTTGTGTTCCTTATCAATATTGCTTTTGAATTATTCACTATATACGATTGTTATCTAAGTTTATCTACTAAGTTTAACTATGTAAATATTACTTATTGGTAAATATTACTTATTGGTAATATCTTAGCGTGATATCTTAGTAAATATTACTGACTAAAGTATTTTATCTTCCATTTGTATTAGTTAAGCTATGGACGGCAGAGAGGGTGAAGAAGAGGTGTTCGAGATAATAGACCGAAGTACACTCCACGTTGGACCCAATGACGATGGAGGTCAAGACGACGGCTCATAGTTCCTGAACGATTCAGGTCAGGGAATGGAGGAGGAAGAGCAACAGCAAGAACCAGAAGTGGAAGCGGATAAAACCATCGATGAACAAGCCGTGGTGAAGGTCGTGGAACCTACTGCATCGGCGTCGTCTAGCAAGACTAGCAAGAAGTCGAAACGAGGCCCGGCTAAAGAGAGGTCCGGTACAGAGCGTCTCATAATCGAGCAAGTATATCGAACCGGCCAACCTGCTTTGCCCAGCGGTGTTGCCACTAAGTTTACAAGTCAGTGTGGAGTTATTGTTAGGGACCTCCCGATAAGTATTCAAGAATGGCATGAGCCAGCAAAGAAAGACGACAATAGTCATTCAGTTTCTTTTGTCTCTGAGCGGTCCAAAACGGCTCTTTTCGACAAGCTCATGACCCATTTCACTCTACCAAAATGTGATACTGAGGAGAATGACGAGGAAATGCGCGAGCAAGTCAAGAAGTTTGCTCTTAAGAAGATGGCCGAGGCTTTCAATGGTTACAAGAAAAGATTATGGAAAGAATACAGAAAGAAAAAGATAGTACCAAAATTCGAGGGGCCGCTACACAAGCAGAAGCATCACTAGCCAGCATTTCTGGAGTACAAGCAATTAGAAAAGGGTAAGACCAGGTCAGCAAAGAATGCGGCAAATGCAGCGAGGAAGAAATATCACCATACCATGGGTTCAGGGGGCTACAAAGCTGCCTTGCCTAAGTTTGACAAACTTGAGGCAGATCTGCGTTTGAAAGGGATCATTCAAGGCACAGCGGAATTTCCTCGGAGGTCAAGAAATTGGTTACTTGGGCACGGTGCAACGTTTGACGCAGAAGGGAACCTTATTATGACTGAGAAAATAGCGGGGCCCTTTGAGGCACTAGTGAAAGTGTTCAAAGAGGTTAAAGCGGGAGAGTTCCAGCCTGATCGAGATTATGACGAGCTAACGAAGGCCCTCGGGAATCCGGAACATGGCGGCTGGACAAGAGGCAAAGGTCGATTTCCATGGTGCTATGGTTTTAAGAAGGAAGATTGTGTATATCCATATAGAAGCCGAAAGAGAGGAAAGGAGCGGAAGGAGGCGGCGGTCGAAGAACGGGTTGGTTGCTTGGAAGCCTTACTTATGCGGCAGCAGCAGCAGATTAATGAGCTTAGTTCACGGCGCTCCCAGGATCAAGACACTACATTTGACGAAGTAGACCCATCTCAACGCCGAAGCAGCGTGGCATCAACGGAGGTCCCGGCTGGCGATGCAATGGTGATTCGTACTACACCTATGATAGTTCATGCGGCTGCACAGACGGAGGCCGTGGATGCAATCAAGGAGAAGACAAGCTGTGAGCTATACGTGTCGATCTCGAACGTATCCATCAAGGTGGCGGATGGCTTTGCTTTACCTTGTGTACAGGGAGCGACCTGCCATGGCCAGCCGATTACGTACACCTGGCTATGCTCGTGTCGGTGTGGACGATGTTCAGGCGGCCTGGAGGATTATGAAGCTTGACATCCCCGGAGGTGATGGGGTAGAGACACTCGGAGAAGCCGTCAATTCCATCATACAATGGAAAAAGATAGGCATAGTGTTTCCGAAGAGCAGTCCGCCGCCACCACCGCCAGAACAACCACCTACAACGAGTCCGGCTCGATCATCACCAGCACACGCCGACACCATGGACGTCAGCAGCTCAAGCCCGGCTCGATCTCCGATGCCTCAGCCGACTCCGCCGCCCACTAAGTCCTCTAAGCGGAAGGCTACTGCCTCTAAGTCTTCCCCAAAGAAGAAAGCTCCTCCGAAGAAGAAACCCGTGCCGCAGAAAGAAAAGTTGGCTTATGACATGACTGAGGAGGAGACCACGCAGCGTCAGATGTCTGGGTGGGGAAAGAGACCCTCGGAACCGCAGAAGCAGCCAATAGATCCAAAAGTACGGGAGCACTTCAAAAATATGCTGGAAATGCCATCCCAAGTTCAGATGAACCTGCCAGATAACTATGAGCGCGGTTTATTCAAGACTCACTCGAAAGCTAAGAAGAAGGGGAAAACAATTGCCCAGCTCGGTGAGCAGCCAAATCAATCTGTCCCCCCGCTCAAGGTCTTGCCCACTGCACCCATTCAATCCCAGCCAATTGATTTGGAAGAAGCTAGGAGGTTTGCCATTGAGTGTGGTGTACCACTTGATCATTTGCTAAGCGGTAACGACGGGGGCTACACCACTGCTGATGTGGCATGGGTTTATGCGTTAGGGAAGTCTCTCGTCAGTCCTGATAAGCTCGAATCTCTATCAACATCCATGCGCCAACTTCATACGTGGTACATGAAGGCCACACAGAGAAAGCTGAACCAACTCATGGTGCAAGTTAGAGAGGAGCATTTCTTCCGCGAGGACTCAGTATGTATTGATTTTGAAGATCTTTACTACTTATATAATCTAGACGCCCTCGACAAATCGATCATCAGCACCTATTGTCTGTAAGTGGTTATTTTATGTATGTAATTACGTCTCTACCTCATCTTGTTTTCTTATATTATATATCCTCACTGTGTGATATATATTATGCAGATTGAAGATGCATGAATGTGCAATTAATGGAAACGGTGGCATTGGGTTCATTGACCCATATGTCGTCAATGATGCAATGCTAGAGGCATACCCCCAGCAGACATCGGATAACATTCTTATGTTTCTGAAGAAGCAATTTCACTGTAGTGAAATACTTTTTCCTTACAGACATCGGTGAGTGTGTTACTGTCTTATGCATATTCCTTCACATTTCTGTTTCGCTAATAAGTCGATGTTAAGTGTAATTAACTGTGTATATAAACGTGTGCCGTTTCCACTGGATTCTTTTCAACATTCACGTTGACACCGGAGCAGTTGATCTCATGGACTCTAAGTTTAATGAACAAGAGGAGTACACGCTCATTATTACAGCGCTCAACAAGTAAGTTCAATCAATGTCACACTATACCGTTCCCTTTTGTTCAATCATTACGGAATGCTGACACCTTTAGTCTTTCTTTTCTTTCCCGGACAGGGCTTGGAAGCGGTTCAGGAAGGACCAAGAGGGTCTTACGCAAACGAATATGCTAGTTGATACACTCATAGTAAGTAGTACTTGCTACATTCATGCATCTCTCTTTAATTGCTTGAGCATTATTTGATTGAATTCTATTTTTCGTAAAGTGCCCTAAGCAGCCCCCGGGAACAAATATATGTGGATTCTATGTCATGGAGAACATGAGGATTATCGTGAATGAGCGGAGGAATAATCTGAAGTCTCTAAGGTTACACGAGCTACGGGAGGATCTCCTACCCAATCACCGCTTGCAAGAAATTCAAGAGGAGTTGGCGGCCTTTTTGATTAACCAAGTCATAGATCCAGAGGGGGCATTCTATTATCGGACATAGATGATCTCAAATTTTAAGTCATTTCACCTGTAATGATCTTTTCAATGTATAAGTGTTATCAATGTAATGATATACTAATGATATCTATGTATGCAATGTGATGATTACTATCAATTTGAAACTAATATGTTATTTACAGCGTAAAAGAAAACACACAAATGAAAACAACACAATATAATCACTAAAAAAAACCCCGAAAAAAAATCAGGCCAAAACCCTGCCGCGGCAGAGAAATGCCCAAAACTCTGCCGCGGCAGAGACCTTTTACCCCGGTTGGTGTTACCAACCGGCGCAAAAGGGTGCCTGCCTGCTCGCGCAGCAGAGCCCACGTGGGGCAGCCTTTTGCCCCGGTTGGTAACTGGGCCGGGGCAAAAGGGGGAGCCTTTTGCCCGGGTTGGGCGACCCCGGTTGGCCAACCGGGGTATAAGCCCTCCCCCAACCGGGGCAAAAGGCCAGTTTTCCACTAGTGTGAGCTACATAGTTGTACTCACGAGACAATTATTTGGGATCGGAGGGAGTACAATAACTGGAGGGGTCAAAACAGTACCAGACTGGATCACCACGCAAACAAAATATCAACGTATACAACAACAGCCAACTCCAAGTCACAGACAAGCGCTGCACATCTGCTTTCAAACATAAATACAGTTACCACGAGAATCGGCATACATATTGGGCCTCAGTCAAGCGCGCAAGGCAGTAAAATAAACTCCGAGACGGGGGCGCCGAACTTGGTGATGGAGAAGTAGCGGTTGACGCGGTCTTTCAAGGGGTAGGGAGCCCCGCATTGGGGTAGCTCCCGGTAGCGAGCGCTGAATCTGGGGCCGGTGAGGCCGAGCCAGAGCTTAATGGGGAGGGAGGCGCGCACGAGGCAGGCGGGAGGCGGAGGAAGATCTCCTCGAGAAGCATGGTGGGTGGCAGAGAGGAGCGGGCTGGGTTGGCGAAGGCGATACCACCTACAGGTGTGTGCGGGGTTGGCGAAGCGGAAACGAGCACGAAGGCGTACTGGGGCGGCGGCGCACGGGGGCGTTGAGTACTTGGGCGGCGGCGCAGGCGGGCGTTGAGTACTCGGGCGGCGGCGCACGGGAATGGAAGGAGAGGAGGGCGGCGGCGTACCGGGGAGGGGCGGCGGGGGAGCGCCTCGACAGGGAGATGGGCAAGAGTGTACATCCATATAGATGGACTTCACTGGTTTTTTCTTCAAAAAAGTTGAGTAAGAACGACTCAACTGGCTGAAACCCTAGCCGCCACCTCTCCTTCCCCTTGTCCCCGCCGTCGCCTGAGTGAGCCGGCGGAAAGCCGAGGCGCTCCCGAGGATGGCGGTGGCGAGGCATTTCTTCGTTGCGTCTCTGGGTGTGGGCTTCGCGAGGGCCCCTGATCCCAATATTGTCGAGATGCAGCGGCGGCGGGCGCGCTCGAGGGTTCCCAGCGCTGACGCGGGAGGATGCTGTCATGCAAGCTTCCCTTCCGCATGTCTCTGCTTGTCATCCTGCATCGCCTCTCGGATTTGTGGTGTTGTGGCTCTGGCAGCGTCCTCTCGCCACCAGCCTAAGCACCCCTGTCTCGCTCGATCTCCAGATTGGCGACAATGCTCGCCGCTCGATCCGCGTCCGCCTCCCCTTGCGGCTTGGTCTGGCGGTACTGCTACTCCGTCTTCTTGTTCCCCTACTTCTCCACCGTCCCATGGCCCTGATCTGCTTCTGAGGCAAGGGGGAGGTCGTCCTTGTCATTCGTCTTTCCTCGGAGGCTGCCTCGTTCCTGTTGTGGGTCTCGTTCCGGGCTGCGCGCTGCCTGTGGTATCCCGGGACTTCATCTCGTTCACCTCCCATTCAGATCCTTCTCCAGCCCCTTGTGCTACTCCTCCTTTGTGCCCCATTGTCGCTCTGTTGCTGCCTCTCTTCCTTTGCCTCCCCTTGTGTGCCTCGTTTTTGTCTCCTAAGTTGGTTAATGCTGCTGTGCACCGGCGTGTGTGTTTCATCGCAGATGCCTTTCTTCAGCTTTCTCTTCTCACTAGTGACTTACTCCTCCAAAGTCGGGCTAGCGAGGCGTCGAGTTCCTCTTTCTCTTGAAGTAGTACTCCCTCCTACGTGGCTTCCTTCTCCTGGAGGGCGAGTGAAGAACTTCAAGAAGAGTGGCTACCACGTGGTATGTTTTGATGGTCTTAATGCGGAGGAGCGGTGTCAAGTGGAGTGGATGTCGTAGTGTTCAATGCATGGTGGCAGAAGTGCTCAGTTCGTTGGTTTGAAGCCGGGTTGGCGAGACCTTAGATTTATTCTTCTTGAATCTCCTCGTTCTCATGTTGTAGTTCTCCCTCCTTTGAGGCATCCTTCCCTCAAAGGGCTAGTGGAAGGCTTCGACATGGGCGGCAACCATAAGACAGGTTGGGCTGGTTTGATAAAGACAAACAAAATTAGATCACTCATGTTCACTACAAATCCGTCCGGCAAGCAAGGTCTCTTAGTAGTGGTACACCTCAATGCTTCGTAGCATGCTTTCAATTAGCAGGATCTATATTCTTCCATGTTCCTCCCTATAGCTTTTTCGGTGTGTTGTTTCCACTCCCTTGTAATTCTCCATGTATTTCACTTGTATGGTTTAAAGACCCTACATGTCCATTCGAGTTCATATAACATTCAACTTCACAAAGTGGGAGTCACAAGGCATACCTCTTGTCAATGAAAATTTATCCCTTCCTTAGGACGTGTTAATTCAAAACTCTTAGTTGATCACTCTTCTGCAAAATAATTATAGTACTAGTGGAAACTTCAAGAGAGTAACGATAAAAGGATTTTGTTTTGTGATTTCTAGAATAGAAATTTGGCAACAAAAGCAAAGCTATTGAACAGTAGGAACTGAAGAAAACGAAAACAAAAAAACAAAACATTGGAAGTTACTCTAATGCAAGTGATTAAAAACCCCCAAACCCAAAAATATTTTCTATTTGTTCTTCTTGCTTTGACTCTTCTCATTCTTTTTTATTTTATTTTTTCCTCGCTATTTTTTCTTCTTGTCTTTCTTATCAAAAACGCAAAAAGATTTTTCCTTTGTTGTCTCTTCGTTTTTATTGCTTCTTCGCTTATTCAGAAAACACAAAAATATATATTCATTCTTTTTGTTTTTTTTCTTCGATTGGTTTACCTCTCTCCAAAAATCAAAAAAGACAAAAAAAATATTTCCTCTTGTTTGTTTCTTTGTTTCTTGGTTTCCTTTGTTCTTCTCTGTTTGTTTTCCTTCTGTGCGGTTCTTTGTTAGTGTTTTATCTCTTCTTTCGCACACCGCTTGATACCCGATGACGTAGTTACCCGCGTCAAAAGAATATGGGTTAGGTTGAGACTCCAAGTGCAGAGTGTATAATATAGGAAAAAAATGTTTTTCCCATGAGGGATGACTCGAGGGTTTATATCGAACTCTCGGGGAACTCGGGGAGGCGCGCACGAGACAGGCAGGAGGCGGAGGAAGATCTCCTCGAGAAGCGCTGACGGAGCATTGGTGGGTGGCAGAGAGGAGCGGGCTGGGTTGGGGAAAGCTTGCGGGACGAAGGTGATACCATCTATAGGTGTGTGCGGGGTTGGCAAAGCGGAAACGAGCACGAAGGCGTGCTTGGGGCGGCGGCGCACGGGGGCCGTTGAGTACTGGGGCGGCGGCGTAGGCGGGCGTTGAGTACTTGGGCGGTGGCGCGCGGGAATGGAAGGAGAAGAGGGCAGCGGGGGAGCGCCTCGACAGGGAGATGGGCAAGAGTGTAGATCGATACAGATGGATTTCACTTGTTTTTTATCCAAAAAAAATTGAGTAAGAACGACTCAACTGGCTGAAACCCTAGCCGCCACCTCTCCTTCCCCTTTCCTCACCGAGTGAGCCGGCGGAAAGCCGAGGCGCTCCTGAGGATGGCGGCGGCAAGGCATTTCTTTGCCGCGTCTCTCGGATGTGGGCTTCGTGAGGGCCCCTGATCCCAATCTCGTCGAGATGCGGCGGCGGTGGGCGCGCTCGAGGGTTCCTAGCACTGGCACGCTGTCATGCAAGCTTCCCTTCCGCATGTCTCTGCTTGCCATCCTGCATCGCCTCTCGGATCTGTTGTGTTGGCTCTAGCAGCGTCCTCTCGCCGTCAGCCTAAGCTCCCCCTGTCTCGTTCGATCTCCATATCGGTGGCAATGCTCGCCGCTCGATCCGCGTCCTCCTCCCCTTGCGGCTTGGTCTGGCGGTACCCCTGCTCCGTCTTCTTGTTCCCCTGCTTCTCCACCGTCCCATGGCCTCGATCTGCTTCTGAGGCAAGGGGGAGGTCGTCCTTGTCGTTCGTCTTTCCTCGGAGTCTGCCTTGTTCCCGTTGTGGGTCTGGTTCCGGGCTGCGCGCTGTGACGCTGTGCTATCCCGGGACTTCATCTCGTTCACCTCCCATTCAGATCCTTCTCCAGCCCCTTGTGCTACTCCTCCTTTGTGCCCCATTGTCGCTGTGCTGCTGCCTCTCTTCCTTTGCCTCCCCTTGTGTGCCTCGTTTTTGTCTCCTAAGTTGGTTAATGCTGATGTGCACCGGCGTGTGTTTCATCGCAGATGCCTTTCTTCAGCTTTCTCTTCTCACTAGTGACTTACTCCTCCAAAGTCGGGTTAGCGAGGCGCCGAGTTCCTCATTCTCTTGAAGTAGTACTCCCTCCTCCAGGGCTTCCTTCCCCTGGCGGGCGAGTGGAGAACTTCAAGAAGAGTGGCTACCACGTGGTATGTTTCGATGGGCTTAAAGCGGAGGAGGGGTGTCAAGTGGAGTGGATGTCATACTAGTTTGAAGCCGCGAGTATATCTGTAACTCTAGATACTTCAATACATATACGTAAATGACTCTAACATTCCAGCTCCATCGTACCAGGAGTGAAGCGGATGATTGTGACAAGATATAAAGTCTTGCGCTTCCTTCATCTTCTCCTCTTTGTTATTATAAACTGCACTCTAATGGTCTATCCTTTCTTTACTCCGGAAGTCACAACGAGAGTATTGGGGACGCAAGTAATGAGCGAATGCTTTAACTGTAGTTATTGATGAAGTTTTGTTGTACACGTAGCCCATGATGTCGATGTTGAGATAGCCGTTTGTGATGTTGCCATGGTTGTGGTAGTGATGGTTGATGTAGTACGCATCGTAGTCGTTGTAGCCGGAATGCTGAAGGCGCAGAAGAAGTTTGTGATCGGTATGAAGGGGTTGTAGTTGTGTAGCCGATGTTTTGCACCTTGATAGTTAACGTCGGGGGCGACATTTTGCACCTTGAGAGGTACCATCGGGTGGTGTCTTTGTGGATGTCTGATAAGACCGTTGTAGATGGATACACCAATTCTGCCAAGATTGGAGCAAGCCGACCGAGTACATCGGTTTTGCAAGATTTTTGTGCGTAGTTGTAGTGGCTTTCACAATAGTGATACCAGTGTGTCGATGCGGAATTAGCCGCCGTACGCGGTCGATAACGTCGCCTGGCGTCTTGCAGTAGTACTGTTAGAGGATGCATCCATCCTTGGGGACAATGTTGTAGCGGTAGCGGTTGCGTGCGTTGACAAGGATTTTCATGAAGACCACTTTGATGTATACTCTGGCGACAACGAGTCGGGGATGTGGTAGAAGGTGTGAAGAAGTGCGTCGCTCAAAGATATCCCTTGTTGCGACGTGTGTTGATATCTTGGTGGTGGAGAACTCAACGAAGTTCCACGCTGACCTGTGCGTGGTTGAACGTTGTCTTTCGTATTTTCTCGACAATGATCTTTCTACTAGCCGGATATAGTCCTACAACTTTATATTTGTGGTTTGGCTTGGTATAGTCTAGGTAGATGCCTCGGTACACTAGGCCGACTGGGGATCGCCTATGTATCGCTTGAAGTGAGTACTAGGCTGGACTCGCCCGCACTCGACTCACTCACCCGCTACATGGGCCTGGGCCTGCGCGCGACGACATGCTCGAGCGACCAGCTCCAGCAACGCCATGCAGCGACCAGCTCCAGCAGGCGCCAGCGAAAATAGTGTTTTTTCCTAGTTTTTTCTCTTCTTGTGAAATATGAAAATTCTCAAAACTTGTGTCAAAATAGTCAGAATCTTTTATTCAGAATTTAAAAACTGTTTTTGAAAATGAACAATTTCTTAAAATGGTGAACAATTATAGAAAACGAACAAATTTGTAAAACGGTGAACAATTTTAGAAAAAGAATGAATTTTGAAAATTTAAAATACGTTTTTAGAAAATAGTGAACAATTTTTTAAAAATTGGTGAACAATTTTTAAATCTGAACATTTTTCAAAAACTTTGAAACACTTTTAAAAATGAATAATTTTTAAAATTTGAACATATTAAAAAAATAAAAGTAAAACGTACAAACAGAATCTGAAAAAAAACATAAACAGAAAAAGGAAGAAAAGATGAAAAAAAAACCTTAAGTATATGGGCCAGCCCGATCGGAGACAGGTTACGAGTCCTATTAGGACTCGCAAAGGGCGAGAAATAGTGCTTGCGCCCGCCGACGCGTGGGAATTGCCCTTCCGTAACTGTAGTCGTGGAGATGGGTTGGGACCATGTACCTATGCAAAGCCCAACATGCATTCCATATAGTATGTTTTTTTTAATGCATGTACCACTTGTATACCTTCGTTGCCTTATAATTACAACCTCAGAAAAATAAAAAAAATGGACTCGGAATTAAGGTCTAAGTTTAACAGAGTGACCCTTTGCTCCCCCAACATTTCAAGATTTTAGGGGGGCGCCTCCTCAAGAAGCAAAATGGTCTAAGAGGTGTTCCAACTCGCCATATACCTTGTCGTGGACTTGAGGGTCAGCCAATGCTTGCTGAGGAGGTCGCCATGGACGCTTACAAGCTGTGGGTGCTGAAGAACCTTGAGCTCGTCCGGTCCCTGGAATCCCTTGCCAACGTACGTACCCTCCAATTTAACACCCATCTTTCCGCGCCTCAGAAGGGGATTGCTTCATTATTTATCGGTTTTTCAGTTGTGTTGGGTCATGGATGACTTTCTCAGCAGCTGTTGCTTATGTTTGCATCAACTGCTCCACTATATGTATATATGCAGTGGGCGACGTGGATTCTACCGGAGCGCTTCGGCAACTCGGAGGTGGCGCCGGAAGCAGGTCTTGATTTCATATTCGGTTCGTCTTTGTATCCTTTGCTGCTGGCTAGCTAGCTAATCTGGAAAACAAATAAGAAACATACAGCTGGTTCGTAGTTGGCTAAAATCGATCCTTTCTTGTCAATTCGTGATGGAGCAGTATACGCACTTGTGGGCATTGTAGAACGTGTGAACCAGCACATAGTGGAGAAGCCAATCACCAAGTCTGTCACTTGGGCTCTTGTTGTCTCCATACTCAAAGATGCAGAGGCAGTTGTGGAGGTTGCCGCCCAACGATTCGCTGGAGATGATCGCAAATGGGGCTTCCTTGCTGTTACAGAGGCAGCCAAGTGAGTAAGATGCACGGTTGTTTTCCGTGCTTCTCTTCTATGTATGTATGTATGTATGTATGTATAATTCAACGTGGTTTATACCCATTATTTGGCATATCTCCGACAGTATCCCCCATGAGTTTGTGCATTCACCGTGATCTTAACTTGCCATCCTTATTGTCTATCTACTGGAGCATTTGATTTGGAATTTTGCACAGTAAGCATGTGATTTGTTTGTCCTTGCTAATCTCACCCCACAGAAAAAGAATGGGAGAAACATGTTTTGTGAAGTTTTTTCACAGGGAATAGAGGAGCTGCGCCTCAAGACATCCAAGAATGGTGAAAGCCATAAGCTTGGGGATGTGATGAACACCCCACTGGAGCTACACTCTTTTGGTTAGCACACGTCTACTTTCTGTTTTTCTAAGCAAAGCATTTATCGTAGAGACTTGAAGCGTCTAGTTTTTGTTTTTATTTTTGTTTTGATAAGACCACAACCATAATTTTATATGAGATTGAGCTACTAGAGTTTGGGGTTGGAATGTATTGGATGCTAGTATTATG
This sequence comes from Lolium rigidum, assembly GCF_022539505.1. Lineage (NCBI taxonomy): Eukaryota > Viridiplantae > Streptophyta > Magnoliopsida > Poales > Poaceae > Lolium > Lolium rigidum. Next base: position 96,491,806 of record NC_061508.1, read on the forward strand.
ATTTGGAATAGGGATGCCATGGTTGATTTGAAGAGCTACATATGTTTGCATGATTTATAGGCTTTTTATGTGTAGAAATTTGCAATAATGTTGTCTTGAGCTATCTCTTATTCTTGTCCTTGATGTTAATTGCTGGTTTATTTAGTTTGTCGTGAAATGAGTAGTTCTATGGACATATGCATGCATAGTAGCTGGTCAACTATCTCCCTCTTGCTAGCCAAAAATTTAAAAATTCCAACAAGTAAAAACTTGTTTCCAACACTCCTTAGCCAAGTATTTCCAGTGAGTCCACCATATCTTCCCATTAGCTTCATTGCTATTCTGAGTATGTTCACCATGTTATTGTGTTATTTATGTTCTAAATTAAGATATTCACTTTATTAATTGTCATGGGTTGAACTTGGGATAGGACTCTCACGAACTTTTGAAGGCACACTTTACTTTTTATGCATCTAATAAACATGACCCAATAATGGGAGCCACAAGTTTTGCGTTTGACAAGTGTGTGGTTGGGAGCTAGCTATAAACGTGTATCACCGGAAAGCTTTCAACATTGCACAAAAATTTACATTTGGTTGATATCATGTACTTTTGTTTTTGGACTCCTGCCATGTCGAAATGAAATAGATGAATAGTAAGTTTTGATGAGTAAGTATCTATATGACTAGAGAAACGCATTGGGCCGCTAACCCAAGCCATGCTTTATCATGGTGGAAATTTACTTACAGCTTGAGTGACTCTACAACACATCCTACAATAAAATAAGAAGCTATGCATAATAGTGAATGAAAATAAAAAGGATGATGAGTCTACTCCGTTTGTTCATCTTGTCATTGTAACATGGGCTTGTTTCCATGTCATGGGGCAAGAGGTACCTCTTTGCGGTTCTCTATGATGTCATTAATACTTATTATGATTGTACAAAGCTTATTAGGAATCTTAAGTTGAGTAATCATGGAGTAGGTTTTCACACTCACGGGGCATGAGGCTTTCAACCACCTTGTCATTCTCATTACTTCAATACTCACAATTTTAAGATGCTAGTGATAAAGGGGCAATGAGAGTCCTAGATCAATGGATACCACATTTCAATTAGTAATTTTAGTTGAATAATTTAGAGGCTAAATAAGACTTGATCATGTTTTACCTCTACTCAATTTTCTCCAAAGTGTCCACCATATTTTCTATTCTCCATTATGCTATTATTTGACCAATATAGAATTTTATTTTTTGTTTTGTGTATGCATTTGGTCCATAGTGCTTTTATTTCATTATACACTTTGTGAACTTTCATGAAGCATCTTTGCTTGCATATTTGATATTTCTTACAACATGAATTGTATATTGCTACTCATTTCTAGTATTAATCATTTGATTATATGTAGCATGAATATCATCCTTGATATCCCATGATTGTTTCAATATGCAAAACCCATCTTAGTTTTATCACCTTCATACTCGAGGACGAGCATGGGTTAAGCTTGGGGATGTTGATGCATGTAAAATGCATAGATGAATTTTGCATATTTTCACATGGTTTTCTATTACATATTCCATCATATAAGGGTATAATTCAATGTTTTATAGTATTTTGGGGTTAAATTACAAAGTCCCCCAACTTTTATGGAATTAACCTTGCCTGTCAGAAACCCCGTTTTCTATATTTTTGACGTTTCAGGGGGCAAACTTCCGCGAAATCACCTGAAAATCTGCGGGGGTCATTTTCTTGGAAGGAGAAGACTTGCGGGCGAAGGATCCACGAGAATTGGGCAAGGAGGCCCAAAAGAGGACCCTCCACGCGGCCAGATTCCTTGGCCGCATGAGAGGCCCCCTTGGCCCCTGTGGCCCCAATTCCTTCCATCTTCGACTTACCGACTCCGTCTTGACCTAAAACCGACTATAAAAAGGGTCCCCCGTACCCTTACGGAGAGGAGCGCCGCCGAAACACCGAAACACCGAAACAGAGACCTGGAGTTCCAGATTGGAGGGGGAAAACTCCGGCGGGGCACCGCCGGTGTGATCTCCTACCCCTCCAATGTCATCTCCATCGACATCTCCATGAAGAGGGAGTAGTCCACCCCAGGGCTATGGGTTTGTGGAAGTAGCACTTGTATCTCTCTCTCTATGTGCTTCACTAATTAGATCCATATGAGCTGCCTCACATGATTACGGGCACCGTTGTAATTCCTATGTGGTGGATCTTTTCTATGAGTTATTGAATCTGAGATTGCAATTGTTTCTCTTGAGTTATTTGAGTAGATGTATCTTATGTACCCCGTTCTTATTTGCTAGCTTTGATCAATCTAGTTCTTGAGAGCGTGTGTGGGGTGATGGGTGCATTAGTTGGAGTAACGGGGGGTGGCTAGTGCTTGTGAAAGTGACGAAGTTCAGCGATCCACTTAGGTTTTGTTGAACCTTTCTTAGTTACCTCACTAGGGATAAAAAGGAGTACCTTGTTACCGGGGATTTGAAGTGACACTAATCAATCTCCATGACTAGATCTAGCAAGTTCTTACTTCAACTTCATGTCACATTGCTTAAAGTTATACTCTGGTTTTTCCTTAATTATCGAGATGTTATGATTTATTTCGCATCTTGGTGGAGTATAAGAGGGATCAATATGACCGTAGAGATCTCTATGCTAGGACGTGATGCCCATATGAAAGTACTCAATGTTAAACATGTTATTGTAATCTCACATGTAATTCTTTATGTCCACCGTCTACCACTTTATTTGAGAGAATGCAAGTGTGAAACCATGAACCCCGGTCCTATTTTAAATATAAGAAAACACTCTAGTTACTTTGCTGCAATTTACTTTACTTGCACTTTACTTTACTTGCATCTCCAATTCGAATTTACATTATCTCCATCACCACTTGCATCACAAAAATACAAAAACAATCCATTGCATATTTATTTTCTCATTTGCATTTAGTAGTAGATTTAATTATTGCACATTTACTTTCAGTTTTGCATTGCAATTTAGAAGTCGCACACCTTGTGCTTGACAACCACTTGGTGAGGTTGAGGGCACAAAATTCTCTACTTGTTTGCAGGATCCTGGAGGAAGCTTGGAAGACAACTGCTGAAATACTGGCTCCCCAAGAGTTCGATATAAACCCTCGAGTCACCCTCGTGGGGAAGAAGGCTTGCCACTAGCTACACACTCTGCACTTGGAGTCTCAACCTAGCCATCAGGTAGCCGGCGTTACTCAGCACTTGTGTATAGTCTTTAGGTCGGGGCGTTACAATGCACCCGCAACTCTTTTGAGTGGTGTCAAAAGTTGTTTCTTCAGTCATGTTGAGACTAACCCATTTGGCCGTTCCACCTTCCCATTGGTTTGTGGGCTTGATACCGATGCATAGGATACATTGATTCTTACCTCGTTGCAGTAATTATGGAATTCGACTACGGTGAAATTGGAACCTTTGTCGGTGATGATGCTATTGGGTACCATAACCTATGGACAATGTACCTGATGAATTTTACGGTTGTTTCCGCGTCTTGAGATGTGATCGGTACTGCTTCAATCCACTTCGTGAACTTGTCAAATGCTACGAGTAATCTGGTATATCATCCGTTGGATGATCTGCAGAGTGGTCCAACCATATCGAGTCTCCATTGTGTGAACGCTCATGCGAGTGGTATCATGTGAAGTTCGGTGGCCAGCACGTTGGGTCTCGTCGCAAACATCTGACATGCTTCCCAGCGTTTCACAATTTCTTTTGCTCATGTTCTGCTGTAGGCCAGTAGAACCCAGCTCTTAAAGCCTTGCGAACCAGATTCCTGCTCCCAACGTGATGTTCGCAAGTCCCTTGGTGGATGTGGAGTTTCCTTCTTCGGGTGTGACGCATTTCTGCAGTATGTCTGAGATGCTCTGTTTGTGAAGGAGGCCTTCATGGATTGTAAACACCAATGAACGGCGCATCACTTGACGGGCTTCTATTGGATCTTCAAGAGTTTCTTTTGTATCATGTAGTCGAGGAATGGTTGCATCCACGTAGGCTTGACTTGCATGACCTGCTCTTCCGTCTCCATTGACTCGGGTTCTTCCTCATCATCTGTTATCTTTTCTGCACCGTTTTCTCTTGTTTTGGCTTCTTCTTTCACCACGACCGGTATTTTTAACTTGATCGGCGGGTGGTCAATTTCCTCATAGAAAACATCAGGTGGTACGGGTGCGCAGGTAGAACAAATGTTTTGCTAGGGCGTGTGCTTCTGAGTTACTATCTCGTCCAATATGATGCAGTTCGCACCCGTCAAATTCTCCTTCGAGTGTGTTATACAATTCTCGATATGCTGCCATGTTTTCTGCCGGCGCATCACACCTGATTCATGGTTTTCTATACCACGAGGTTGGAGTCCCCATATATAATTAGCCGATTGGCTCCGCAAGCCTTGGCCATCCTCATCCCGTGAATTAGAGCCTCGTACTCTGCTTCATTATTGGATGCATTTTTCCAGTTCATCCTAGTACATACATCATCCTATCGCACTTTTGTGATGTCAAGATTACTCCTGTCCCGGCTCCTTCTTTCAGTTTAGACCCGTCAAAGTACATGGTCCAATTGTTTGAAATTGATGGTTTCGTTGGCTGCTGCAAATCGACCCACTCTGCATTGAAATCGGGCATTATCCGTGACTTGATTACTTTAAACCTCTCATAGGTGATGTCATTGATACGTTGCAAACGTATCTATAATTTTTGATGCTCCATGCTTGTTTTCCATCTAATGCCTATATGTTTTCTACAAGTTTTCACATGTTTTCCTTCGTTTTTCGGATGTTTTCATGCACTAACCTATTAACAAGCTACCACGTGCCAGTTTTTGTTTCTACTATTTTTGTATTTCAGAAAATCACTTAAGGAAATATTTTCGGAAAGTGCTGAAAATCCATGGAGATCATTTTTTATCCGAAAGAAAGAAAAAGACCGAAGGGAACTCGGATGGGAGCCAGGAGGCAACCGGAGGAGGCGCCGGGCATGGACCCACCTTAGGTCGCGCCTAGGGGCCCTCTAGGGTCCCTGGCCAGTGTCTCTCATGGCCATTTCGCCTATAAATTTCCCTAAAGGCCTAAACCCTAAAAAGTTTGAGGACGGAGTTATTTTCCATGAAAACCACAGAGAGGCGCCGTCACCTTGAAAGTCCAATCTAGGGCTTATGTAGCCATGTTCCAGCACCCTGCCAGAGGGGGAGATCATCGTCGGAGGCCTCTTCATCACCATGATTGCTTCCACGATGATGTGTGGGTAGTCCATCTCGGGACTACGGGTCCATGGCAGTAGCTAGTTGGTAGTATCTCTCTCTTATGCCCCCATGTTTAGAGTCTCGTGAGCTGCCTCACATGATCGAGACCACTGTTATGTAATTGTGCATGTTGTGATTGTTGGGATCTGATGAACCATGAGATTATGATATATTGTTCATGTCATTGCTGAGTTGCTTCGCTTATATCTATAGAGATTTTTAATGTCGTCTTGCAATACTCTCTGGTGTTTATGATTACCTTGGCCACATAGTTGTTTTCACCTCCAAGAGAGGGTTTATATGCTAGATAGTGGGTTCATGTCTCCTTGTTGCCTCTGCTCGAGTGATAGAAACGTGCAAGGGGAGGATGTGTTATTGCCACTAAGGAGAAAACAGTGGTGCTCTTGTCTACGGATGAGAACGACTTCTTACATTACATACTTTACTCGAATGCAATTGTTTGTTGCACACAAGAAATCACTTCATTGGTGCAACTTAATACCGAGGGATTTGCTGGATAGCTTCCTTGAGGTGGACTATTAGATATGGATGCATGTTTGGTAGCGGTCCATATGCCTTGACGTAATGCCTACAGTGTTAGAACCCATGAACTGCATCTCATCATAATAGTATTGTTATACCTTCATGATTTGTCAATTGCCCAGTGGTAATTTGTTTACCCTGCATGTATTTTGTTTTCTAGAGAGACACCACTAGTGAAACCATGGACCTCATTAATACAAGCTTCATTTAATTGCTTTAATAATTGTTTCTTTGTTGTTCTGTTTTCACATACATCACTTACAAACATACGATACGTTTAATTTTCAAGTTTCAGCAAGACCGGAAGATTGACAATCTTGCAGACAACAAGCGACCTTCTCCAACACTTTGAAATCCTACTAGTTCGATTCAACTCTGGCTCTATTAATCAGGGGAAATTTCTACTACGTTGCATCATACCTTCCTCTTGGGGTTCCCAATAGGGTGTGATCAACTACGCACCATCAGTCGTGAGGTACCAACTCGATTCTCCACTTTGCAACCCTTCTTGTGGCGTTGTAGTTGTTCAATATGTCAGATAATGGAACCTTGGACACCACCGTGATCGGGGGCACTTGGAAATAGTCCCTCACTTTACGTGCGATCATGTAGACTATGTATGCTAAATTCTAAAAATGTGGGTACCATTGCTTTCACGACGATAGGACCTCACTGAGGTAGTAGACTGGCCGCTGAACCCCATATATTGATCCTTCCTCGGGTCGCTCCACCCCGAGTATTGTGCTTACCACCTCTCGTGTTGCCACTATGTATAAGTACATCCGCTCCTTTTCCTGAGGTGCGACTAGTACTGGAGACGTTGACAGGGTGCGCTTGAGTGCTTGGAAAGGATCGCAGGCTTCTTGTGTCCACTCGAACATGTCTGCTTTCCTTAGTTGTTTGTAGAAAGGGAGTGTTTTCTCGCACAGTTTAGCTATGAACCTGCTGAGTGCTCCTACTCGCCCGGATAGCTGTTGAACTCCTTTTACGTTGGTCGGCTCCTTCATTGTCAGGATGGCTTCTTTTTTTTCTTGGTTTCTTCTTTTCCTCTCGCGGACAACAGTTACCCGAGTAGTTCTCCTTGGGGGACTTCAAAGGTGCTTTTCTTTGGGTTTATCTTGATCTGGTATAAAACGAGTGCTGCAAATGTCTCTTGGAGGTCATCTATATGGGTTTCTGTCTTTTTAGACTTGACCACGATATCGTCCACATAAACTTGAGCCTTTTTCCCGATTTGCTCTTTCAAGCAGTTCTGCATCGTGTGTTCATACGTGGCACTTGCGTTCTTCAACCCGAATGGCATTGTAGTGTAGCCTTAAACCCTGAAGGGTGTGACGAAGGCTGTCTTTTCCTTGTCCTCTTTTTTCATCTGGATTTGATTCTACCCAGAATATGCATCAAGGAAGGAGAGTCGCTCGCAGCCAGCCGTGGAGTCGATGATCTGGTCGATCCATGCCAACGATAACTAATCCTTGGGGCAGTATTTGTTCAGTGAGGTGAAGTCGATGCACATCCTTAGTGTGTCTGAGTTTTTCTTGGCTACTAGCACTAGGTTTGCGAGCCATGTTACTATCTTGATCTCTTGAATGAAGTTTGTTGCCAACTATCCGAGTGATCTCCTATCCTGTTTCCCTGCGTTTTGGCTCCGAGTAGCGCCGCATGGATTGGTGTACTGGTCTGGCATCTTTGTAGATTTCTAGTTCATGCTCGGCGAATTTCCTGGGATTCCTGGCATGTCCACTGGGACCCATGCAAAAATCTTCCAATTCTCACGGAGAAATTCGATGAGTGTGCTTACCTATGTGATAGGCAGAGTGTTGGACACGAGGACTGTATTTGTTGGATCAGTCGGTGAACTTGGTGTGCAGTCGTGTCTTTCTTCAGATCGAACTCCATCTCGGGTGTTGTTTACTGCGATATCAAAAGGACCGAGTGGTCTATCGTGGCTGCTATTTCAGTCAACTCCTAATGTGCTTCGAACGACTACGAGATTTTATTAAACTCAATGTCGCAGTTGTCTGATTTCTTGTAATTTTTGTACACTGTTATTATCCCTTTAGGTCCTGGCATTTTGACCATCAGGTACGCATAGTGGGGAATTGCCATGAACCTCACGAAGGCGGATCTGCCTAGGATGGCATTATACTGTAAGGGTCAGTCGACTACCTCGAAGTCGAGTTGCACTTTCCTAAAGTGACTCTTACCTCCAAAGATTATGTTGAGTGCTATTGTTCCGAGTGGGCCTACAACTTTTCTGGGTACAATCCTATAGAATGCATTCTCTGACTGCTTTAATTTGTTGACTGTTATGTTCATTACCTGTAGTGTTTTCGTCTATATGATGTCAATTCCGCTACTTCCATCCATGAATACCATGTCCATGTCACCCCCCCCCCCCAATTTGGGCTTCGAGTACAAGTGTTTCTCGTCCCAGGAAAGGTACTTTGGGTGGGTGATCCACCATGGAGAATGTTTTGCTTGCATCTGACCAGTTCACAAATTTTGTGTTTGCTGGTGGCGATACTTCTACCATGTTCACTTGCTAACAAGTTTTTGGCTTCTTTTTACGGTACGGCTTTCTGTATCATGTACACCTTCCCCTTTGGCTCAGGATATCTTTCCTCTTTGGGATACTCCACCCGGTGTTGTTGTTGTATTCTTGCCGATTGTTGGGCTCTCGGTGGTTGTGCTGTTGGCGGGCTGGATGGCGGTAGTGGCAGCGCGGGGGGTGGTGGTGCTCCGATTGCTAATGCCCCCGGTACAGATGGGTAACCTACCTGCTGCGCCTCTTTCTGCCTTCTGAGTGTAGCTTCCATGAGTAGTTGGAATCTCCATCAGTCCTTGAGCTTATGGCTTGAGTTGCAGAAGCCATTATCATCGTAGTACCTGTGATTCAGGCAGGGTCCCTCGAGTTGTTGCTCGATTGACATAGGGGACAACCCGTCTATCTAGACTTTCCGTGGTTGCCACTCGCATCCTTGCTCGCGTCCCCATTCGCGTTGTTGGTCTCCCACAGGTTCTCCTATCGGTACGCGTGTTGGCTCGCGTCCCTGCTTGCGATAGTCGTTACTGCGACTTGCTAGGAATTCTGCGGCTACCATCCCTGTTGATTCTACTTCATCATACCTGTGGTTCCTACGCTTTCTTCCCCGTGTTGCGTCACGGGCATATCTTCTACTGCTATCATGTGAATACCTATCATCGTCCTTGGGTGAATGTGTCACATCCCACTTTTTTGAAGCCAGAAAAACACAGTTATTAGAGAGCTAAAAATCAGGGCCAACAAAGACTCTTTGAAAATACCTATTTTATGTTATTGTTTAATTTCCCATTTCTCTATTTGACCTTGACTGTTTGTGTTAGAGTAAACCAAAATATAAAGGTTTGCATAAATAATAAGGCCAGGCATCAGTATCTGATTCAATTTGATCTCAACCCCATCTTTTGCTTTGTTTCAATTCTTCAATTTTGGCCCCATGCCATACTTGGGAATATTGATATTTTCATCAATGCATCTTCTTGAATCTCACATTCTACATCTTCTAATCTTATCCAAGTTGTGAACTTGGGTATTTTAACTCTTTTGCACATTGTTTTCATGCCCTCGTGAAAGCATTCCCAAAATCACCGACCATATATTTTCATCCTTTGAAATCTTTTGCTAGTCTTTCTTTCATCAATTCTATTTTCTCCTTGAGCTCAATCACCCTATACTTGAAACCTCCATACCTTGATTTTCATATCCAATTTAACCCTTAGTTCCGATAGGGCCATTTTATTATTTCTTTTCTCACAAGTTTTGACACATATTATATAAACTCCTATTTTCATCAATTTCCTTTGAAACACAAATTATTTTCAAATGAGACTTCTATTAAAAATAACTTTTGTGACCTATATTATATACCCTCTCATCCTATCTAAAAAATACTTGAATAATAAACATTTTCCTATTTATTATAAATCATTTACAAAAAGGCCAGAAATGAATCTTAAAGTATTTTGTGAATAAAAGTATTTCTGAAATTTTTGGGAAAGCTCCCCAACATGCCTATAGTCATATAGGACCTATTTATCCAAAACTAAATATCCAAGTGGTATTAAAATTTTTTGAGAAAACATCCAAAAATAGATACAACACTTTTTGAATTTAAAATCAATTTATTAAACAAAACTTTTCAAAAAATTATTTAGACACCACCCATAGGCTCAGTTTTTCACCCTCTATCCATTTGACATGATTTCATACATGATTTGTGTTCAAAGTTTTGGATAAAACATGCAAAAACAGATTCAGTACCTCTTGAGTTTCCCAAAAATTTGTAAAACAAATGTTTTCCTAAAAATATGAGACCACCACCCCTAGTCTCAAATTTTGGTTCTCCATCTATTAGACATGTTTCGCACATGCTTTCTATTCAAACTTATGGAGAAAAACCCAAAAACGTCTACTGGTTTTAATGGTCATATCTGCAATCTTGCTTGCCCTAGTCACTTAGCCTTTTTTTCTCAGACCTCTCATCCTCTTAGTCATGCAAAACTCTACCCTGGACCCCCTAGATATCATGGCACTGCCTCTCAACCCTTTCCCCTTCCTCCAAGTCTCAATAAAGTGCCAAAGCACAGGAATAGAACATGGTCGGTCGGGCACTGCCCCCAATCGCCACTGTGTGTCGTCCCACCATGCCATCTACACTCCCAGGGCCCCCACGAGCTCGGCTCTGCCCTCCATTTCCTCCAGCTCTCTCTCCTTCTCCATTTCATGACTATCAAACACCTGCGGGCTCTTGCCGTGTCTCTCCTCTCCTGCTCTCCTCCATTGCTCCAGAACCCCCTTCTCTCCCTTTGGAGGATCCCCTCACCGTGCTCCACCCACCAGATATCCTCTCCTCCCTCCCTGATTCCTGCAAACGAGCCGCCATGGCAAAAGCTCCACCGCGGGTGACCCGCTCGTCATACCATCAATGTTGTGCCCCTCCGCCCTTCTTTTTACCTTTCATGGACTCGTTGTGCTCCCAATTGACCTCCCCCTCCTTTAATTCATTTTCTATCCATCGCAGGTGTGGTGCCATCTCTGACCGGATCAGCCGCCGCAGAACCCCACCAAAATGTGTGTTAGAGGCCTTCCCTGCTTGCGCAAGTGGGGGCAATCGATTCATGGCGAGGAGCTGCTCCTTCCTGACCTGGCCGCGCATCCGGGAGACCTCCGAAGCATCCGACGGTGATCCTCCAGCGAAAACCCTAGACATTGCCGTCAGGGTTCTATTTCCACCGCCCATCCTTGGTCACCGGCGGTTGGCACCAACGTGGCCTCCTCTCCTCCCTCAGATCTGCATCTGACTGACGGGAGTGGGCTCGTTTGGCTGTTTTCACCGACAACTGGGTCCCACCATGTCCCACTGTCAGGTTTAAACCATGTACCAGCGCGGGAGGCACTCCGATGGGCTGGCCCGTCTCGGCACTGCTCTAGATCCGCCTCTCCCAGCCTGTTCCCCATGCAGATCTGGCTCATCTCCCTCCGGATCCAGCCCGCTCTAATTTTTCTACGGGTGGTTTATTATTTTCCTTGTAGGACTGATTCTGGCACTTTACTTTAAATCGTTTCGAGAAAAAAAATGGCAAGATTGACCAAACCAAATATCATAGTGGTAGATATACATTTTCTCAATCACATGCAACTTGCATATCTGGTTTTAGACCATTATTTTAGGAGTAGTAAAACATGTCCCAAAACTGCTATGTTTCACCAATAAATTAATAGGTTGAGTTTTACAGATCCAAAAATTATGAATCCAACTGATTTGGATATCCTTATTAATGCCTAACCATAGCAATTGGTCTTGCTTGCAAATGAATTTTATTTTTGAAATGGCATGCAAATTGGTAAATGACCAGAGAGCACTTTGGTGAATTTTTTAATTTAATTTGTGATGATTTTTAGTGATCCAATTGGGTAAAATTGTATATGCTTAGGAGTACCCAACCCTAGCTTGGTGTAATTTTCTGAGCCATATATTAATTATTGTGTGCATAGAGAGATTTAGGCCTTTTCTACACTTAAATAATTATTGTTTAAATATATTTTTTGAAATGTTTTAATTCTAGATTTGTGAATCCTAGCATGTGTAGGTGATATATTCTCTATTTTGTGGTGCTTTCATGTAAATGACTTGTTAGAACAAGTTTAGTATTGTTTGTGTTACTTAAGAAGCTATACTCACTAATAGGGTCAATTCCTAGTATTTTGGGGTATAGTTATAATAAATCTTGTATGGTGTTTTGATTAATGTAAATAGGATTCCTAGCATGTTTAGATTGTATAAGCTCTGTTATGTTTGTGTTATCTCAAATAAACAGCATGTTAGAAAAAGTTTGCATTGCATATGATTTGTTAAGAATTGTTTTCACTAGTAGGGATATTTCCTAGTTTCTAGGAAATGGTTGTTAATTAAATCTCTTAGTAAATGGCATGATTTTAGAAGTAGATATCATATGTCCAGTACCACTTTGGTACTGATTTTGTATCATGATTACCTCTGTTTTCTTGCTCATTTATTATTAGAAAGCATAGTTAAGTAGACATGGTTGAATTCTTGTTGTTATTGTGGTAATTGTTGTTCCTTGTAAATTTTATTTTGTAGAATTATTTCCTAGAATGTGTAGGGTTTTATGCTTCAGTTATTCGGTGTTTGTAAGCATGTGTTGCTTGTTAGGGAAAATTCACACATGTAGGGTTGTTTGTGCAACCCTTAATGACTTTATTATTACTACTAGTATTTAGGAGTTGTTTTATTATTTGTTGCCTTAATATTATTTTGTTAGTATATGTTTATCCTAGCATGACTCCTCTAGTTGCACTTTAGTATTTTTAGTTGAATGCATTACTTGTTATGCATGCTTATGTGGTGATTTTTCTTATTAGCATATCACTAGTGAGTCCCTATTGTTGTAATGTTATAGTAATACTACTTGCATGGAATCTTGTGGTGTTTAGTGAGTTAATGTCCTATTAATCAGTGGAACACCCACTGATTTTGTTGGTAGCTTAACTTGGGAGAAAACTCCTTAGTTCTAATAATATTCTAGAAACAAGGTATTATTGTTTTAATTGTCTGTGTGTAGTTTTTCTCCTGTAACAAGCTTGGCATGACTTTGATTCTGTGAATGGCTTGCTGTATTTTGGTTGTGTAGCATGTGTTATTAAGTTTCTTTCTTAATTTAGGAATGCATGGCTAGTTTACGCATGTCCGACGTTTCGCGACATCAACAGAAGCATCGACCTCACCTTCGGTGACCTCAATTTTCGAGTAACGCGTACAGGAATATTGCGCCTCGAAGATTCGGGTTTCCATAGGACGGACGAACCAGGAAAGTTCGCAGAACAGGGAGCGGGAGGAGACGAGATCGGATCTGAACCCGACTCGCCGAAACCCACCAACCCGCACCTCTTCTTCGTCGCAATGGCCAGGAGGGTCCCAGAAGAAGGATCTGGCAACGAAGAGGAGGAAGAAGCCAACGACAAATCTTGGGAGGAGCTAGATGCAGAAAATGGAATACAGAAACAGCAAACCCCACCCCGCCAAGATCAAGAAACAGGAATAGATCAAGTGGGAGAACAAGCAGGATCGGGTCCAGCAAACAAGCAGAAAGAGGGCAGGCCCCAAATCCTCGTCAAGGCTCAGACCATCGAGTGGGTCGAGTCCCTGCTAGCCCACGGAGAAAAACTACCGGAAGATGCTACAGTCGAAGAGCGACAGACTTACAGATACAAGCTTAACCAACAGCGCAAGAAACTCAACAAGCTCCGAGAAGACCTTCGACTCCGCCAAACTAGAAAGAAAAGCTAGCGGGAGCGACGGGACACGACCACAACCCATGAAGAAAGCCAGGTCAAGGACTCGGGACATGCCACCCAAAACGATGGACCACACTCGTAGGAACCTCGAGCCAGAACTAGCCAACTCAGGGGCAGCTCCGGCAAGCGCTCCCCCCAAGACGCCACAGGACTTCGTGTTGCAAGCACGAACATACCTGATGGCCATGAACCCATCTGCGGACGACCCGAGGCACGAGTTCCACAACGGGATTCTTCAAGGACTAAATCTAGCTCGAGAACAACTCAGTCAAAAGGAGGCACCACGGGTCATGGTCGCGTCTAAAATCGTACGCCCAGAAAGGCGCAGGGAGGACACGGGCAGAAAACCCGAGCCCGTACCCGACAGCCCGCCCAGGAGAACTTGGTACGAGCCATCCTCGTACAAGGAAACCGATAGGGCACCCGAAAGAAGTGCCCAATGATCCGGCTACGAGGACGACCCGCACGACATGCGCAACAGAATAGCCCGCAGGAAGCTGGAAAAAGAACGCGAAGAAAGAGAAGCAGAAAGACATGACCCTGAGGAACTCGAAGAAGAAGAGGAGCTCAGGTCGCCATGTTTCAGCAGTAGAATTCGCCGGGCCAGGAAGCCTAAGCGATTCAAGTTCACAACGGAAACCCCCTAAGTACGATGGGACGCAGGAACCCGAAGCATGGCTGGATGATTATCTGACAACAGTAAAATTCCAGAAAGGAACCCAAACGACTGCCATGCAATACATTCAATTGCAGATGGTAGGAGCCGCAAGAAGCTAGCTGAAGAGTAGAAGAAGGGGCATGTACGATAGTTGGGAGCAATTTTCTGACGACTTCATTAGAAGCTTCAGGTCAACTTGCTGGCGGCCAGTAACCATAGGGGAGCTGAGGGCGTGTAGACAGCGGCACGGCGAGAAATTGCGCGGATACATCCAGAGGTGGACAGCGCTGAAGAATAATGCAGAAAACATATCGGATGAAATAGCCGTTGATAGCTTCACCAACGGGTTGTTAAGAAAAGACCTAGTCGAATACATCAGAAGAGTGCGAGTCGCAATATTGAGCCACCTAATGGAAGTAGCGAACAGTTGGGCGGACGGACAGGAACTCGCACACAATGGATCACCGCGGGCGAGCGGAGAGGAGGACAGATATGATGGAAACCGAAGGTATAGCAACGACGCCTACAGAAAGAAAAAGCGCAAAGGGCGCGGGTACGACAAGATGGAAAGCACTGAGATGGTGGCAGCCGAGTTTCCGGCAAGTCGCAGTAACGACTACCGCAAACAGGGACACGAGCAACCACGAGAGCAAGCCAGGGACCCAGGACGCGAGAAAGGACGAGAACAGGGAAGAGAGTGGCAACCGAAGAAGATCAGATCCGACGGGTTGCCACCAATGTCAATCGAGCAGCAACTCGAAGCACCCTGCCCAAACCACATGTTTTACGACGATAGTGGCATCCGAAGATCGAGTCACAAGCTCAAAGATTGCAGAAGGTTCCAGCTACTTGCAGAAGCAACATGGAAGCAGCAACGAGAAGCACAACGCGCCGGGTACCGTGCAGTACCAGGGGCACCCGCGCTCGGAGCACCACCGCCGCCACCCCTACAGCTACCCGTGCCCCCGGTACAAAATCCGAGGGCGCACCAGGCAGCAGGGATCCACCAGCAGCAACGGGTGGAGTTAGCAGAAGAAGAGCAGTACCCGCAATTGAAAGGAAGATTATGCATGATACAGAAAGCTGCCCCAACCAAAAGAAGCCAGAACATGGCAGAAACCTCACCACCCGCAACACCCAAGTACCTGCGATGGTCAGAAGCAAACATAACCTTTTCTCGGGCTGAACATCCACCTAGGGTACCCTTCCCGGGAAAGGCAGCACTCGTAGTCGAAGCTCAAGTTGGAGGCTTCGACTTAGCCAGAGTGTTCATGGACGGAGGAAGTGGAATCAATATCATCTACGTGGATACATTGAAGGTAATGGGGATACCCGTGGGAAGACTGCAACGCTCAGAAAACGCGTTCCACGGCATAGTCCCGGGAAAGGCAGTACGACCAGTCGGGATGATCGCACTCGATGTAATATTCGGGGAGCACAACAACTTCAGGAAAGAAAAGCTCGACTTCCAAGTAGTCGATTGGCCGTCGCAATATAACACGATCCTGGGAAGAACTGCGTTCTCAAGATTCATGGCGATTCCCTACTACGCGTAACTAGTGCTTAAGATGCCTGGCCCAAAGGGGATAATCACGGTGTATGGGAACTACAAAAAATCGGACAACTGTGACATCGAATTCAACAAAATCTCGCAGTCGTTTGGCACACAGCAAGAATTCGATGAGATAGCAGCAAATACAGATCACTCTGTCCCGCTAATGTCGCAGAAAACGGCAACCGAAATGGAGTTTGACTTGAAGAAGGACACGACAGAACATCAAGTCCACCCGACGGACCCGAGCAAGACGGTACTGGTGTCCAATAACCTACCTATCGCATAGGTAAACGCGCTCGTTGAATTCCTCCGTGAGAACTGGAAGATCTTTGCATGGGTCCCAGCGGACATGCCAGGAATCCCCAGGGAATTTGCCGAGCACTCACTCGAAGTGTTCAAGGACGCAAAACCGGTACAGCAAGCAGTAAGGCGATACTAGGAACCAAGACGAAGGGCCATAGGTGAAGAGGTGACCCGATTGTTAGCAGCAAACTTCATTCGGGAAATCAAAATCGCAACTTGGTTAGCAAACCCGGTGTTGGTCACCAAAAAGAATATAGACAAGCTAAGGATGTGCATCGACTACACTTCATTGAACAAGTACTGCCCAAAAGACTGGTTCCCACTACCAAGAATAGATTCGATCATCGACTCGACAGCAGGATGCGAGCGGCTCTATTTCCTGGATGCGTATTCGGGTTACAATCAGATACTGATGAAGAAGGAAGACAAGGAAAAGACCGCATTCATCACCCCGTGGGGATGCTATTGCTATCGAGTGATGTCCTTCGGGTTGAAGAATGCACGAGCAACATATCAACGGATGATGCAAAACTGCCTGAAAGAGCAGATCGGGAAAAACGTTTAGGTATACGTGGATGACATAGTGATCCAAAAAGGCAGAAACCCTCTTGGATGATCTCAGAGAAACAATTGTGGCACTCAACGCCTACCAAATAAAACTGAACTGTGACACCCCGGGATCGGGCACTATGCGAATTTCAGCAATCCCGCCCAAATCCGCATAATACACGATTCCAGGTTGTTAACTGGGTGGTAACATTACAACAGATCATGATAATCCACAACAACAATAGAAAAGATATACAACACGACTTCAACGAGTCAAGAATAGAACTTATACAGTACAAAGATCCAAATAGCAGCGGAAGAAATGGAATAGTGTCCGACTACGGACAAGATATAAATTGGACTAAGAGTCCTGAAGATAACCGATGGCGTCCAATCCCTGCCCAGGCCAAGCCGGAGGGATTCCCAAGCTAACGTCGTTAGACTTCAAACCTGTTGACTGCATTGTGAATGTAGCCCCAAAAGGGTTCAGTACATGGAATGTACCAACAAGCCAGCAAGTACTACTCACAAGGTACCAGTGTAACCAGTCCTCACAAGATACAAATACTTTAGGTGCAAAGGAAGGAAAGGGTTATTGTAAAGAAGCGGCAACTGGCAGCACTAACCAACTACAGAGACACGCTACAACATCCGGCTAAAGAGAAAGGATAAGAGAGCGTATCGGAACAACCTACCACTACTCACCGGCAAACAATACCCATCCTGGACTTCACCCCTTAGCCAAGAAGCCGTCCAAGGATAAACTCACACGAGTGGATAAGATGATTAGCAGGTTATTGTTATGATAAGACTAATTACTAGTCAAGTTATTATTAAGTTAGGTCTAAGTTGTCTAATCCTTGTTAGCCAGCACTATCACCAAGTCATCCATAACCGCGGACAACACGGCTCCTCGAGAAGATTAAACCCTGCAGGGGTGCACTACTGTAGCCGAAAACGTAAGAATGATCCGCCAGGTGGGAATCAAACCCACCAAGCAGGCCACTCAACACAACCCAACTCTTCTTCGCATCAAGCCCAAAGCACCACGTGCTGCGAGTGCACGGTTAATCAAGCCCCCACACGCCCGGGGGACCCTCATAACATGCTAAGAGCGTGCCTCCCTAAATGCCGACTACAAAAGATCCACCTTGGCTCCAGGGGAACGCACCTGCATATGATGCAGCAAATGGAAAGCCCGAACTAAATGTGGCGATTTGGACGAGATGCGAATTGAGTCAGAATTGCAGGGGGCGCCCATACACGCTTCCCGCATGCGGTTAGCGCGCTCATCATGGATCAAGCGGACAAAGACATTTCCTCATTTCAGCACTAGCAGGCCTCAAAACCACGCCCGGCCTCCTGCCGGTGCCTTCGTCAAATTAATATTACCCCAAACATTAACATGGTGTTATTTAAAGTAACCAAGGTATCCAACCCAACAAGTGAAGCCCAACGGAACCAGACTCGAGAACAAACAAACCTAAGCATGCAACTACGACACAAGGCTGATAAGCAAAGGGTGATAGGTGTGGAGGTGGGGTATATGTGGGCTGCACGATAAACAAGTAATGGGATCGAAACTCAAGCATCGAATCTAAAAGGCTAGAATAAAGACAACGGAAAGAATCGGTAACAAGTGAGGAGAGGCAACATAGGTAGCAAGTGAGTAGAACTTGCCCACTGGTAGAAAAACGGCCTTTGGTCGCGGTTCGCAACTGCCATTAGTCGCGGTTGCGCAACCGCGACCAAAGTAGCGCGACTAAAGCCCCCCCCCCCCTTTAGTCGCGGTCGCTTACGAACCGCGACTAAAGGCCCGTCCACGTGGGCGCCAGGCAACCGTCGGGGCGGAGGCCCTTTAGTCGCGGTTCTTCTGGCCGACCGCGACTAAAGGCCGCCGCAGGTTTAGGGTTTTAGCCCCCCCTAAACCTGCCCCCCCCCTAAACCTGTTTTCTGTTTAATTTGTATTGTTTTATTTCTTTTGTGCTTTATTTGTAATTTTGAAGGAGTACGTTTCACATATTCTACGGTACTACATACATGCATGCATATGAATGTACAATTTCAAACAAATTTGAAATTAGAACCAAAAAGAATTCAAGAGGAATATACAATATATATTCAATATCATCGGATGACCATATACAAGTTTGAACAAGTTTCCATACATAATTTAATGCATGTATAGTTCTACGTCCTCTACGTAGTGTTGTCCTGTAGGATCGATGACTTCCCTCGCGAACCATCCAGCTAGTTCCTCCCGAAGTGGTCGGAAGCGAGCTTCGGACTAAGCGTCTTCCGGAGGTTATTCCTCTTGATGTTGAGCTCATCCGACCGGTCCCGCTCATTGGTGTATCTCCGGATCCTCTCACAAACATAGTATCCACATAGATTGGTCCCCGGTGGCTGAATATCCCCAGTCGTCCGCACTGCCCTTTTAAAATGTAGCTCTTTTTTGAATTCACCGACCTTTTGATCTACGAACCGTCTCCAAACCCTACGAGGCAAAGAAAATTAAATGAACAAGAGAGTTATTAATTAGTTACTTGATATTAGGAAATGATGAACGAAATAGGCCGATCGATATAGAGCGCAAATGAATGAAAACAATTACTTTTGCATCATTTTTCTCATGTCGGCCCAAAGCGCCGCATCCATATTCAGAGAGTCGTGGATGAGAACTGTGGAGGTGTGAAATTGAATTACCATCGAATCCGGTGGAACCTGCGGACACGATACATGCACGATCATGCATATATAACTCATCGATTAGCCACATACCATGCATGGAGTAAACAAAAGAGAATGTGCTCAAGACAGAAACACTCACCCAAAATGGTAAGGAAATAGAATATCACTTTTGAGTTCCTGTTTTCTAAGAAACCGCCACGAGGTCTTCCTCCACGTCGGCGGGGTGGTGTTCTAACACATATGAATTAACGATGTATGGGTCAATGAACCCAACATCATGGATGTTCCTTATTTGCATTTCCCGCTTCTTCATTCTGCATAATAGCGTACACAACAAGATAGTTAGGACAATATATAGTGCGGGCAATGAACGAGATGGGGTAGAAATTAATAAATCACTTACGTAACATAGCAACTGATGATAGATTTGTCGAGGTCGCGCAGATTGAACAGCTGGAACAATTCACTCTGATGAACCGCGATATAGTAATGTTTGAAGTGATGCTCAGCTCTAACTTCCGCATAAATATAGTCTTTGACGTTTTTAAGTTTTATGTAACTCTTGTACCAATTTAGCGAGACCTTTCATTTGTCGAGGTAGATCCTCTTCCTCGCGCGAGCTCGACGAGAGGGCCATTCTTCACATATGTAAATACTACGTCCTTCATTGGCGCCTCATCAAGGCCTAACGATGCACGAAGAGTGATACCTAAGTCGGCCGCTTGTTCTCTGGCACTCGTTACAGTCAATCCATGTGCTGCCGCAGCTGCTATGATATCGGGGGCATCCGGACCGGCGGCTTGCACTATGAGCGGGCGATCGATTGTTTACTTTGTTCCCCGAGCTGGGCAACTTCTTTCCCCCTTTCTAATTTTTTCTCGGCCTCCTCCAAGGCTTTCTTCTCCTGCTTCTCCGCCAAATCTTGGTTCCTCTTGAACGCGAGTGCTTGCCTACGAAGTTCACGTGCATAGTCGTCGAGCAGATTCTTTGCGGCTTGGGACGGTGTGTTCAAAAATGACTTAGCCCACTTCTTTTGCTCATCGGAAAATATTGGCTTGGGCTCGCCCTCTATTTTCTTCTTGCAGCTCGCCTTCCATTTCTCTAAATCAGCAGCCGCGCCCGCCTCGACTTCCTCGGCACTACTTTCCCAAGGCCTCGTGGGGAGAGGCTTCAGTGATACCTCCGGTACCTTTGTTTTCTTAGGTACGTAAGGGTCCGGGTTAATAATCCGGGACTGCTGCCTCGCTTCTTCGCCGGAGGTGGATTGGGGGCGGCGTCGCTTACCCGCCCGGGGCGGACTAGGGGCGGCGGCTGCTTACCCGCCGGAGGTGAATTGGGGGCGGCGTCGGCCCTCGTGAAGGAGGTGTAGGTGAAGCACCACCACCACCACCGCCACCGCCGCCACCACCACCACCGCCACCGC
>NC_061508.1:96512735-96555245 GCF_022539505.1 Lolium rigidum
GTTTAAGGTATAGGGATCAACGATCGAGAGTGCACACACACATTATTAGAGGCACCCGCGCCTTTGCGCATAAAGTGCATGTGCATATATAAGTGTGTTTTTTGGCCACCAACGATATATATACACTACTAGGGAAAGGCTTATAGCCGCACTCCTTACTGCCGGCGAGTATGATTCCAAGATGCCGGCGGTAAGGCCTTCCAGGGTCGCCTCACGTTACCGCCGGCGAGTTGGTTTCAAGTCGCCGGGGTTAGGGCACTTACCGCCGGCGAATCGGAATTGGAACAGCCAGGGGTATGGTGGGCTAAGAGCATCTGGATGGGCCTCTCCTTACCGCCGGCGAGTTTGTCTCGAAGATGCCGGGGGTAAATTAACTACCGCTGGCGAAACCGATTTACATTTGCCAGGGATAAAGTGGGCTGCTGCGAGCCATTTGGGCCGAAATTACCACGGGCGTCCCTGTTTCGTTTTCGCCGGGGGTATTTGGAAATCTATTTCTCCACGCCACACCCTCGTCGCCACACACGCACAAGTCGCTCACAGAAAGAAACCCTACATCCTCATTTCCTCCCAACCCAGACGTGGCGGCGACGGCCACCCACCGAGCCCGCCTCACCCAGCTTGTCTTCTCCCGACGACAGCGTTGCTAATGGCGTCCGCCACGGGGTTCCTCGTCCTCTCGTCCAACGCGGGATCCCACATCCTCGCGCTCTCATCGGCCAACCTATGCTGAGGGAGGCGCATCGATGCCCGCCGCCGCCCACGACGCTGCCGCAGCGATGCCTGCCGCCGCCGCAGACGCCCTCCGCAGGTACGCGCGCCTCCAGATCTGGTCAACACGGGCCTTCTCCCTTACTCTCCTCTTCTAGTTCCTCACGTTTCCGTGATTGTTTCCGAGCAGCGGGGGATCCCCTCTTCGACGAGCTCTGGCACGCCTGCGCCGGCCCGCTCGTCACTGTCCCTCGCGTCGGGGATCTCGTCTTCTACTTCCCGCAGGGACGCATCGAGCAGGTACCCGCACGCTCCCTGCCTCCTCTTCGCTCAATTCCTCACCACCCCCTCGCGATTCGGCTCTTCCCGTTCGCGCGCCGAATTCTCACGATCTCGCTGTGTTTTTTTTGTTTTGTCTTATTTCTAGGTGGAGGCCTCCATGAACCAGGTCGCAGGCAACCAGATGCGCCTCTACGATCTGCCCTCCAAGCTGCTCTGCCGCGTCATCAACATTGAGCTCAAGGTGCCTGCTCACACCCTCACCCTTTTCCCCCAATTCCCGACTCCAATTCCGCTCCCCACCCAGAAAATTTCTTCACCTTTTTACGCGCATCAATGCTCTCATGGCAAATGATATGGATTTTTTACTTTAAGAACAGGAATGAGTCAAATGTTTAATCTTGACTAGAGCATATTTGGGAACATAGAAAGCACACACAAAAATAAACCAAATTTTCTTGTTTGATTAATTCCAAACTGAATCTTTTTTGTTAAGGACAAAATAAACTTCAAAGTCACCTTTCAAATTGAATTGCAAGGTTTACCAAACAAAGCTAATGATCCATTACTGGTCATGGTATTAAACCTCTTTTGGAGTATTTCATTCTGACATTTCAACACTATTCAGCTCACTTTAGTTCTCCCTAATGTTTCTACCAGATGACCAAAAAATTATGTTGACATTGTAACTACCAGATGACCGAAAAATTATGTTGACATTGTAACTACCAGATGACCAAAAAATGACTAGGTCACACGAGAGTGCAACTCTTTGCAGTGATATCTATCTCACAAACCTGAATAAAATATTCAATAAATAGATAGTTTAGAGAGATCTGATATACAGTGCACCTGTATGTTTTATGTGAGGATGAACGTGCGTACTCAGGTTATTAATTGGCCAATTACCTCTAACAATACATTTAGGTGGGAGTACTGTTGTAGTGTTGTTCCAGTAGACTAAAGGCTACTGTAAGATGACAACGACGCACTCTGTATGCAAATTAATTTGCGGGAACTTGATGAACTGTAAATAGCCAATCATAGTATGCTGTCCTCAAACATCAATGCTTTAAAAGAGCAATAGTCTGTCTACTAGACTTTGAAAGCTATATATGAAGACGAATAAATAAAACCAGCATGCTAACCTGCAGCAAGCAAGCTGCAACTAGCATCAAGATAGACAGGAGAGGGTTGGGGGTTCATTTACATATATAGCTTGCTCCTGGCCCTTTTCCCCGGTTCCATTGTTGGTTCTGTTTAGATTCCTCTCCTGATTGTGTATAGCAGCAGATTTGATTATCTCTAAGTTCTGGTTCTTGGATAAATAGGTGGACACAGCAAGCGTATACATGATGGTGTCTAAGAGGATACAGAAGGAGATCAAGGACCTGCAGAAGGATCCACCTACCTCATGCAATGCAGGTCTGGTTCCTTTCTTGCTTGCTCCTTTCGGCGTGTAGATTTTGGGGTTCTAGGACATGCCCTTGCTTGTGTAAGAGTGATTTTGTGCACATGCTTCCGAATGACCTGAAGTGTTCAGCTTCAACCCAAATTTTCAGTTTAAACGAATCATTCACGTTCTGGCTCAATGTTTACAGGATTAAGTGTGTGATCTCTGTGCAAATTGTCCTGATCTGCTTCACATAACCTGCAATTTTGTTCTTTTGTGCTGATGTTCACTGTAAACACTGACATATATATTCTGCTGTACATTGTAATATTCAGATACTGCCGTACATTAAAAAATTCATATACTGCTGTATTGATGCGTATAAATCAATATGTGCTGCAGATCTACCAGCTCAAGACATTGCATGGTGCTCGGGCGGGGGAGGCGAAGGCGAGTGGCCTTGCCTCCATGGCTTCACGTCGAGAGGGATGTCGGATGGGAGCGGGCCACCAGGGAGGGAGGTGAAGCTGCCCCGGCAGCGCCGGCACCCTTGAGCCGGAAGCATGGGCGTAGGAGCCGAGCTCCAGCAGCGGTGAGAGGCGCGATCCAGCAGCGTCAGAGCGCAGCGGCGGAGCGCCAGCAAGAGGCGAGCTCAAGCAGCACCGGCGGAGAGCGATAGGCAGCCGGCCCGCCCGCGAGAGGTCGCCGACGCCAAGGATGGGAGGCCGCCCGCCGGAGCGAGGCCGAGAGGAGCGCGGGAGTCCACGGGAGGGAAGCTGCCGTGGCGAGCGAGGGAGGCCCGCCGGCGCGAGGCTGCGAGGAGCGCGGGAGTCCACCGGCGGGAAGCCGCAAGCGCTGGATTCTGCCGGCGCGAGGCTGTGATCGATCAGCCGATGCGATGGTTGTGTTTGCAAAATAGAAAGGGTGGATATGAAAAAATGGTTTGAACTACACTTCGGACACCTAAATCGTGAGGGAGTTTATTATTATTTTTTGTTTTTAAATTCATTACTGCTGGCGCACAGCCTTAGTCGCCAGGGGTAACTTATTTTAATTCTTTTTTTTTGTTTCTTTAAATATGTACTGCCGGCGCTTACAAATACTGCTTATGTGCTGGCGGTAACAAATACCCCCGGCGAATATGCGAAGGCGCCGGGGATAACGGCATGTTACCACCGGCGAAAACGAAGGTGCATGCGGTAAGGCATTACCACCGGCGAGGTTATCGCCGGCGAATGCGAATGTGCCGGCGGTAAGCCTTTTCGGGACGCCGGCGGTAAGCCTTTTTCTAGTAGTGATATATATATCGAGAGAGAGATTGAACTATATATATTTATCCCCAAGAATATGTTCAGATATATATTGAAATATATGCACGAATGATATGTGCAAGGTATGCCATGTGCTCATGCACACTAATTATATATATATTATGAGGCAACTTAATCAAATGTGTTTTCATTCGAGAGAACTTGTCAAGATTCAAGTTAATTAATTTATCAGCGCTAATTAGTTGGTCGCTTGCTTGATGCGCAATTAAGTGTCGTTGACCTATATATATATATGTAGGGTTTAATTAGGGTTTAGGGTTTAGGATTAGCTAGCTAGGGTTTTAGGGTTAGGGTTAGGGTTAAGGTTAATTAATTAGGGTTTAGGGTCTAGGGTTTAGGGTTTAGGGTTTGGGGTTTGGGGTTTAGTGTTTAGGGTTTAGGGTCTAGGGTTAGGGTTTAGGGTTTAGGGTTTAGGGTGTAGTGTTTAGGATTTAGGGTCTAGGGTTTAGGGTTTAGTGTTTAGGGTGTTTAGGGTGTACGTTTAGGGTATAATTAGGGATTAGGGTTTTAGGGTTTAAGGTTTAGGGATGATCGATCGAGTGCACACACACATTATTAGAGGCACCCGCGCCTTTGCGCATAAAGTGCATGCGTATATATATATAAGTGTGTTTTTTGGCCACCAACGATATATATATAGATCGGGAGAGAAAGATTGAAATATATATATTTATCCCAAAGAAATATGTTCAGATATATATTGAAATGTATGCACAAATGATATGTGCAAGGTACGTATGCCATGCGCGCATGCACACTAATTGTATATATATTATGAGGCAACTTAATCAAATGTGTTTTCATTCGAGAGAACTTGTCCAGATTCAAGTTAATTAATTTATCAGCGCGCTAGTTAATTAGTTGGTCGCCTGCTTGATGCGCAATTAATTAAGTGTCGTTGGCCTATATATATATGTAGGGTTTAATTAGGGTTTAGGGTTTAGGGTTAGCTAGCTAGGGTTTTAGGTTTAGGGTTAAGGTTAATTAATTAGGATTTAGGGCCTAGGGTTTAGGGTTTAGTAGGGTTTGGGGTTGGGGCTTAGGGTTAGGATTTAGGGTTTAGGGTTTAGGGTGTAGTGTTTAGGGTTTAGGGTCTAGGGTTTAGGGTTTAGTGTTAGGGTGTTAATTTAGGGTGTACGTTTGGGGTATAATTAGGGATTAGGGTTTTAGGGTTTAAGGTTTAGGGATCATCGATCGAGTGCACACACACATTATTAGAGGCACACGCGCCTTTGCGCATAAAGTGCATGCGTATATATAAGTGTGTTTTTTGGCCACCAACGATATATATATAGATCGAGAGAGAAAGATTGAAATATATATAATTTATCCTCAAGAATATGTTCAGATATATATTGAAATATATGCATAAATGATATGTGGAAGGTATGCCATGCGCTCATGCACACTAATTATATATATATTATGAGGCAACTTAATCAAATGTGTTTTCATTCGAGAGAACTTGTCAAGATTCAAGTTAATTAATTTATCAGCGCTAATTAGTTGGTCGCCTGCTTGATGCGCAATTTAGTGTCGTTGGCCTATATATATATGTAGGGTTTAATTAGGGTTTAGTGTTTAGGATTAGCTAGCTAGGGTTTTAGGGTTAGGGATAGGGTTAAGGTTAATTAATTAGGGTTTAGGGTCTAGGGTTTAGGGTTTAGGGTTTAGGGTTTGGGGTTTGGGGTTTAGTGTTTAATTAGGGTTTAGGGTCTAGGGTTAGGGTTTAGGGTTTAGGGTGTAGTGTTTAGGGTTTAGGGTTTAGGGTTTAGTGTTTAGGGTGTTTAGGGTGTACGTTTAGGGTATAATTAGGGATTAGGGATTAGGGTTTTAGGGTTTAAGGTTTAGGGATCATCGATCGAGTGCACACACACATTATTAGAGGCACCCGCGCCTTTGCGCATAAAGTGCATGCGTATATATAAGTGTGTTTTTTTTCCACCAACGATATATATATATATATATATATATATATATATATAGACCGAGAGAGAAAGATTGAAATATATATTTATCCCGAAGAATATGTTCAGATATATATTGAAATATATGCACAAATGATATGTGCAAGGTATGCCATGCGCGCATGCACAGTAATTGTATATATATTATGAGGCAACTTAATCAAATGTGTTTTCATTCGAGAGAACTTGTCAAGATTCAAGTTAATTAATTTATCAACGCTAATTAGTTGGTCGCCTGCTTGATGCGCAATTAAGTGTCGTTGGCCTATATATATGTAGGGTTTAATTAGGGTTTAGGGTTTAGGATTAGCTAGCTAGGGTTTTAGGGTTAAGGTTAATTAATTAGGGTTTAGGGTCTACGGTCTAGGGTTTAGGGTTTAGGGTTTAGGGTTTAGGGTTTGGGGTTTGGGGTTTGGGGTTTAGTGTTTAGGGTTTAGGGTCTAGGGTTAGCTAGGGTTTAGGGTTTAGGGTGTAGTGTTTAGGGTTTAGGGTCTAGGGTTTAGTGTTTAGGGTGTTTAGGGTGTATGTTTAGGGTATAATTAGGGATTAGGGATTAGGGTTTTAGGGTTTAAGGTTTAGGGATCATCGATCGAGTGCACACACACATTATTAGAGGCACCGCGCCTTTGAGCATAAAGTGCATGCGTATATATAAGTGTGTTTTTTGGCCACCAACGATATATATATATAGATCGAGAGAGAAAGATTGAAATATATATATTTATCCCCAAGAATATGTTCAGATATATATTGAAATATATGCACGAATGATATGTGCAAGGTATGCCATGCGTGCATGCACACTAATTGTATATATATTATGAGGCAACTTAATCAAATGTGTTTTCATTCGAGAAAACTTGTCAAAATTCAAGTTAATTAATTTATTAGCGCTAATTAGTTGGTCGCCTGCTTGATGCGCAATTAATGAAGTGTCGTTGGCCTATATATATGTAGGGTTTAATTAGGGTTTAGGGTTATCTAGCTAGGGTTTTTGGGGTAGGGTTAGGGTTAAGGTTAATTAATTAGGGTTTAGGGTTTAGGGTTTAGGGTTTAGGGTTTAGGGTTTGGGGTTTGGGGTTTGGGGTTTGGGGTTTAGTGTTTAGGGTCTAGGGTTAGGGTTTAGGGTTTAGGGTTTAGTGTTTAGGGTTTAGGGTTTAGGGTCTAAGGTTTAGGGTTTAGTGTTTAGGGTGTTTAGGGTGTACGTTTAGGGTATAATTATTGATTAGGGTTTAAGGTTTAGGGATCATCGATCGAGTGCACACACACACATTATTAGAGGCACCCGCGCCAATTTGTGCATAAAGTGCATGCGTATATATATAAGTGTGTTTCTTGGCCACCAACGATATATAGATCTAGAGAGAGATTGAAATATATTTAGGGTTTAATGTTTAGGGTCGTTTAGGGTCTAGGGTTAGGGTTTAGGGTTTAGTGTTTAGGGTCTAGGGTTTAGGGTTTAGTGTTTAGGGTGTTTAGGGTGTCCGTTTAGGGTATAATCAGGGATCAAGGATTAGGGTTTTAGGGTTTAAGGTTTAGGGATATCATCGATCGAGCTAGTGCACACACATATTATTAGAGGCACCCGCGCCTTTGCGCATAAAGTACATGTGTATATATAAGTGTGTTTCTTGGCCACCAACGATATATAGATCTAGAGAGAGATTGAAATATATTTAGGGTTTAGGGTTTAGGGTTTATTAGGGTCTAGGGTTAGGGTTTAGTGTTTAGTGTTTAGGGTTTAGGGCTTAGGGTCTAGGGTTTAGGGTTTAGTGTTTAGGGTGTACGTTTAAGGTATAATTAGGGATCATGGATTAGGGTTTTAGGGTTTAAGGTTTAGGGATCATCGATCGAGCTAGTGCACACACACATTATTAGAGGCACCCGCGCCTTTGCGCATAAAGTGCATGCGTATATATATAATAAGTGTGTTTCTTGGCCACCAACGATATATATAGATCGAGAGAGAGATTGAAATATATATATATATATATATATCCCCAAGAATATGTTCAGATATATATTGAGATATATATATGCACGAATGATATGTGCATGGTATGCCATGCGCGCATGCACACTAATTGTATATATATTATGAGGCAACTTAATCAAATGTGTTTTCATTCGAGAGAACTTGTCAAGATTCAAGTTAATTAATTTATCAGCGCTAATTATTTGGTCGCCTGCTTGATGCGCAATTAAGTGTCGTTGGCCTATATATATGTAGTGTTTAATTAGGGTTTAGGTTTTAGGGTTAGCTAGCTAGGGTTTTAGGGTTAGGGTTAGGGTTAAAATCCCCTAACGATAGATCGAGAGAGATAGATAGATTGAAATCCCCAAGAATTAGAGGACCCCTTGCACAAGTGTTGGCCATCTATATATAATATGAATCCCAATAATGTTCATACAACATGATAGGGCATAGGGGCATATGTGTGAAGCAATTTTTTTTCGAGAACTTGTAAAGATTCAAATTTATCAGTGCTAATGGAAACTAGTGCACATTAGAGGACCCCCTCTTACACGTGTTGGCCATCTATGTATAGTTTGAATCCAAATAATGTTCATACATGATAGGCTATATGTGAATCAATTTTTTCTTCCAAGAACTTGTCAAGATTCAAATTTATCGGTGCTAATGGAAACTAGTGCGCACTAGACGAGCCCCTTGCGCAAGTGCTGGCCATTACATATAGTTTAAAACTCAAGAATGTTCATACATGATAGGCCATATGTGCAAAGGAATTTTTTTCCCGTGAACTTGTCAAAATTCAAGTTTATCGGTGCAAATGGAAACTAGTCCAAAAAATTACATAGAGGTCCAAGAGAACTAGACAATAACTAATAGGACCTGCAACTTTACAAAAAGGACCCCAAAACATATAGAAGAAAATCAATCGAGTCCTTCTGGACCGCACATAAGATCTCTGCTCCGCATCCTTGATGGCACCAGATCTGGGTTTGGCCGGCAAGATCCGCCAGATTCACCGTAGGCCAGATCTGAAGCCGATGACGAGATCCCCGACTCCATTGCACCATTCTGCTCATGGGAAACACTGGATCTAAGCTTACAACAACATGAACTCCCTCGGATCCAAATTAACTGACTCAACTTTGCTTATCTAAATATGGATGTATCCACACATGTTTTTACTCGAGATACATACACGTCTAAGGAGTTGAATCAATTAATTTAGTTCGGAGGGTGTACGATATACAGAGAGAAGTCGGCCTCGTCTCCGACCGGCGAGGCTGCCGGAGAGAAGGGGGAGAGGAGCCAGGGGAGTGGGAGAGACTCGAGAGAGAAAGAGAAGAGGAAGAAATGAGAGCTCCCTGGGGAAGAACATTATTTTTGTCGTTCTGCTCGTAGCTTGAAACTGAAAATTTCGGCCGCGCCCCAAATCATCCCGCCGCATCCATTCGAAAATCCCGTGACCAGTTTTACCCTTTTAACCCTGGTCCGGAAGCTACAACCCACCGACCATGGAGGGCTCATTCGGTAACAATGAAATATCTTGCCTAGATCCCGAACCCTCCCCACAGGCCCACACCCACCCACCAACCATTCGCCCCATTAGCTCAAAAATACTCTCACACGCCAAAGCTCTGACTCTCTACAGTACTAGATCTGCTTCGCCGCCGGCATACTCCTCCACATCGTAGCCTTGATCGTGTTGGCTGTCCACCCACCTGATCCGCTCCCCCGCCGCCCTCGCCACCGACGGATCTGCTTCACCGCCGACCTCGCCACCGACGGATCTCGCTTCACCGCCGACCTCGCCACCGACGGATCCGCTTCACCGCCGACCTCATCCACGGCGTAGCAATCAACGCCTTTCATGTCGACGCACCGGATCCTCTCCAACGGAACCGTGTCTACTTCACCGCGCCCCTCCACGAAGCCGATCTATTCCACCGACTACCTCGGCGCAGCCGGCTGTATCAACTTCACCGAATCCCTTGCCGCCAACCAGATCCGCTTCACTAACGCTCGCTTCTATCGAAACAGGGTCGACTCATCGTCTCCGCGTTCGCCGCCGCCGGAATGCAAGTTGCCGCCCCGTCCACCCCGCCGCAGCTTGGTTAGTACGCTGGCCCGTTAGATAGCGGTGTTTCTTTAGCCATGTTTTGTGTAGTTATTTGCAGATCTCATATGCCATTAAATTTCTTGATGTGTTACTTCGCATGAAGTTCGTTTAAATATTGTACAAGTACCAAAGCATTATCCGGTCGCTACCATCCTGTTCATTCTATCGACACCTGTGTGCATCCACATATTTATAGGGGACCCATTCATTTGCTGCCAACTGTTTTTGTACTGCATGCTATTCCTTTTATAGTCATGCTATGGGCATTTCCAATCTGGTTGTTCTTATACCACGTCATTAGCTCACCGCTCTGCCGCTAGATGTTTTCTCATGTCTGCTATTCTTTTACTGCTTTTATAATCATGCTATGTGCATTTCCAATCTGCTTGCTCTTATACCTCGTCTTTAGCTTATAGCTATTTTTTCCATGAATGCTCCTGTCGCACAGCTTGTATAGTTATTGCTGCGTGCATGTCTGGTCTTTGTATTATCGTAGACTAACTTGTCAATGTTATTTTTCCTAGGGATTGATCATGCGAACCACTTATTAGAATATCCAACATTAACAGCGGGGACGCTAGGGAAGGTTGGAATCTGAGTTCTTGGTTGGTAACTTTGGCGGTTTACTTCCGTTATTATCTATAACCTATATGCATTGTTCCTTATGCAAGAGATAAACACTTGGAACCCTGCCATAGCAATGCCATCCATGCTTTACTATGTTTCGCCTATTTGATATGCTTGTCTTGGAGCAACTGCGAAGGTGATTTGAACCTGACATTTGGTCATTCTTAATGCCAGTTTACTTTATGTGGAAAACCTTGGCATTACCCTACTCTAAATCTGAATGTATGAAATTCGTATCTCATGCAAAGCAACATCTAGTTTGTTTTAATCTGATATCTGGTAAATATTGGCTTATTCATTTGGCAGCTCAAGTTTTTTGTTATTTGAAACCAGATGACTTGGTCTTAAATGTAATATCTAAACACAGATTAAGGACAATGGAGCAGGAGGATTAGCATTTCACTTGATGGCTGAACCTAAAATGGCAGGCATGCCGACCACGACTAGTGCACGCAAGAGAAGGACCTGCAGCGAGCCAGTATGTTCTGCTACATGCTGTTATCTGATCTCTACATTGCGTAATACATGTTTGAATAGTTAATTGTTGTAACTATTTTTGCAATATTACGAGAATGCGGTTTTAGTGAAGCAGTCATCATTAGAAGATAGTCGCCAAAGCGACCCCGTGCAACATTATGATGTAAGTCCGCTTAGTACAAGTTCCATACATTGTCTTATTTATGCAACTTGTTATTATCTTATATCTACATTGCATAATAAATGTTTGAATAGTTCACTTGTTGTAACTATGTTTGCAATATTACTAGAATGCAGTTGTAATGAAGAAGTCCTTAGTAGAAGATAGAGCGACAAAAAGGTTCCGGCGTGAGCCTACGCAACGATATAATGTAAGTCTGCGCTTAGTACTTGTGACTATCTCATATCGACAATGCTTAATACATGTTTGCATAGTTCATCGTTTAACTCTTTTTGCATTATTATCCGAATGCAGTTCTGATGAAGCAATCTTAATTAGAAGAGAGGCCCACAAAAAGTTCTGATCTTTGTTCCGATGCATCCTCTCATAGCCGTCAACCTAGACCATTCTTTTCATCAAACAGTGAACATCTCAAGGCTGTACTTTATAAAAGACATGGTATTGCTGCTTTAAGGTCTGTAGCTAATATGTTGACCAAGAGTACACAAGATTCAATCAAGGTGATTGCCAAATGTCAACGTGTTATTGATGATGCTAATAGAAGTCCTCAATGATTATATGTAATTTTTTTATTTGGGCACATTAATTGCCTTGTAATTTTCCTAGTTATTTTATTTGTGTATGTAATTGTGTGTATCATTGATATCAGATTTTAGGCTCATGAAATTTAATGCAAATTGACTAGTCAAACAACCAGGGCCCTATAACAGATTGGGCCGGCCCATTAACAGTAGTGTGGGACCCACTTTCATTTTGGGCCGGCTCACTTACTTACTGGGCTGGCCCGTTAACAGGAAAGTGGGACCCACCTGTGCTTTTGGCCCGGCCCACTTGCTACATGATGGACCCCACATACTAAATGGGCCGGCCCTTTAAGAGGAAAGTGGGACCCACCTGCGTTTTTGGCCCGGCCCACTAGCGTGTTGGGCCAGCCCACTTGCTATATGGTGGACCCCACATACTAAATGGGCCGGCCCTTTAACTGGAAAGTGGGACCCTGTAACGCCCCAACTTTTGCGACCTTGTTGATTTGTCCAGTGTGCAAAAATCAGGGGGAACAAAAACTTTCTTTCTTTAGTGTTGACATGTTTTGATTGCATTGCTTGTCTGGCTTTGTTTGTTGAGTGATGATTGCTAGTGCTAACTGAAATACCTCAACCAACATATTCTAGTCTCAAGACAAACACTCATGCTATTTCCCATCTTGTATTACTTTAACCTACCCTCTTTAAAAGTATTGGAACTTTTTGAAACGATACAAAACCTGTTTTGTTTTGTGTTTTGACTCAAAGTCTTAATTCCAAAGGTCTTGACAAAATTATTTTATTTAAATTTGGCTAGGGTCACTTAGATCATAGTATCACATTAGGAGTTTCTAAAATTATTGTTGGAATAAAGTATTTGCCAAGTGGCATACCCCTACTTTGTGTGACTTTAAAATTTTATACAAGCTTTTATATGCAGTTTTGATTTACAAAAGTAAAATGGAGTGATCCGTATTTTATTCTAATTCGACTTTGGATCACACTACTCTTCCAAAAACCCTCACTCATTTCAAAGGTTACAGTTAAACCTTTTTATCTAGATTAAATCAAATAAGGGCCATAGACACTAAAAATAATTAGAGGACTATTTGACCCGCGATCAAATATCCTTCGCATTTTCCTTGGCACTAATATGTATCATTGATCTATCATCTACCATCACCACTTCATCTAGTCATGATTTTGGTAGATGGTCATTTGGCCAACAAATGATTAATCTCCACCAGTATCTCTACCCCTCCAAGATCATCCGAATCTTCTCAAGAATCATTCTTGGCCAAATCATCTTATGTCCTAATCACCTTCTCTATATCATCTTGTCTTAATTCCACTCTTAGAACCTTATCCTTAAAGCCACAAATCAAGCTTTCAATTTTTTTTTGGAGTTTCCCTCCAATTTCCCTCAATATCCAAAAAAAAAAAACCTTTTCTTCTTTTTCACTACAACACCAATTATAGTTTTATAAATATTTTTTTCCAATAAAACTAGGAAAAGGGGGCTGATATGTTATCACCTCATTTTTTTTCTTTTTAAAATAACTTCCAGAAAACTATTTCTTTATTTTATTACAAAATGCATGGGAATGGCAACTATGCCAATTTTTGCACTTTTCCTCGTCAAATAAATTTGAAGCAGTCAACAATGCTATCCTTAGCATGTGGAACCCTTCTAAGAAATAACCCTAGTTAGTTTATTTTCGAATTTTTTTTCAAAGGTTAGTTCTTGTTTTTATTTTATTTATTTTCAAATGAAAAGTTGGCATGCTCACTTAAGTTCTTCAAAACCAAATCAATTAAAATACAAACTTTGGGCATCTTCTTCATCACATCAAATTACAAAATTCCGACCTTTCCACACATGCCTTTTCTTGGGATTAATTAAATCAAAATTTAATCTTGATCCATTCATGCACCATTTCTTGCTTTTTATCTTGTCACTCCCTTTTCTCTTGTTGCTCCTCTCCGAGACCACCTTGTACCAACCTCCTGCTGCGCCGTTCTTGATCGATCTGCATGGCCTTGGTGCACTCTCTCCTGACTCTTTGAAGTGATCAAAAGGAAGAGTCGGCCATGCCATGAAATGGCCTTGCGTTACCCATGTACCCCCTCTCTTTCATGTTCTTTTACTGGATCATCTTCTAACCATTTCCTGACCTCTCCAGCACCCCTCTATACCTCTTGTCGTGCATGCTACACTGTTGCTTTTGGCTCGTTGCATTTGGAAGGGAGAGAGAGAGACCAAAACGTGACATTGGCAAAGATCTTGGAAAGACCATGCTGCAGCCCTCCCTCTCCATCCACCTATGCCTGCTCGAATACAGGGATCCGACACGCCCCATGCCTCCTCCTGGACGCACTCTAGCTAGCCCTAGCTATCCCTCTCACTCTCTTGCTGCCCTAGGTCACCGAGGGCATGCACCAAATTTTTGTCGAGCGTTTCTTCCCGAGCAACCTCGCCACTAGTCTCCCCTGTCCCTCCTTGATGCGTCCCAGTCACGCCCTCGACTTTGTTTTCTTCCCATCGGCCGCACTCGACCGTGCTCTGGATGCCGACGCGGCATCGAACACGTGGTGTGCGTGCGCCAGGCGACCTCCCTTCAAGCCGACCCAGCCTCCAGCGACATGTCCTCTCGCCACCGATACCGCCTCACTCCA
Organism: Lolium rigidum; assembly: GCF_022539505.1. NCBI lineage: Eukaryota > Viridiplantae > Streptophyta > Magnoliopsida > Poales > Poaceae > Lolium > Lolium rigidum. The sequence continues at coordinate 96,526,993 of NC_061508.1, forward strand.
TTGGACCCCCTGGCGCATCCCCCGCTCCCCTACATGTCCCTTTCTCTCTGGACGTTCTCGCCGCCCAGCGCGACATATCCACGGTGACCACGTCACCAGACGGGCAATGCGTTCTCGCCCCTTTTAGTGCGAACCTGAGACTCCTCCCCCTCTCCGAGCCTCATTTCCTCTCCCTCACCTCTCTCTGCACCTCACGGCAACCTCAGGAGGCGAATCCCTGCTCTTTTCCATCCTTCCCGGCAGAGAAAGAGCGAGCCGGCCCGTCGCTCGCCGTGGTCGTGGACGAGGCCGCCCGCCACCCTTCTCCACCCTCCCTCTCTATTCCTTCGTCCGTGTCCTCCTTCCTGGACCTAACTCATCCCCTATCTTTTCGCAGGGAACCGCTAGGAGGCCCGTTGGCGAGCTCCGCAGTCGGACGTCCTCGGCCCCAACCAGGCGACCCGCCGCGGAGCGTGCTTGCCCTCGTCCGACACGAAAACCGGCAGCCTGCACGTCTCCATCCTACCCCTGCATCACCTCCATCGCCCACGATCTCTCCCGCGCTGAGCCTCAGCCCGTCGCCGCCGTCATCGCTCTTGCCGACGCACGGGGGAGCCGTCGTCCACGTACGTCCGCGCCACCCAAGCCGAGCAGCAGCGCGTCGCAGCGTCGTCCGCGGCGACTTCTCCAAGTCGTCTTCCTCGTCTCCGACTCCCACGAAGCCCCTCGGTGAGCTCTCTGTCCGCTCCGCGTCGGTAGGAAGCCCGTCGTTCTCGTCCTTGTTCGACGAAGAGGAAAGCACCGGCCGCCGTTCGGCTGCATGCAACATCGTGCATGGCCCCTGTCCAGCCAAGCCGCGCCTGGGCTGTTTGACCAGGCCAAGCTCCCACGCACGCAGAGCTGGGCCGGCCCACGGACAGGTCCGGCCGATTCGGCCAGAACCCCTTCTTCGCTTTCTTTTCTGGAGAAATATTACCCTGTTAGATATGTTCTAGTTTTTAAATCACCACAAATTCAAATCTCAACTAAATGGCATGATTCAAAATTATTCCGTTTGATAAACAAATTCCTAACCACCGAAACTTGCATGCATGTGCTTTTATGCAATATATATTTATTGGTATTGTCGTTTTTCAAAAGTTACATTTGTGTGGTTTATTTAATTGTGCGAGTTAGATAGATCTTTTTGGTGTGAAACGAACTTTTCTGAATTGAGTTAGTTAATATATTCATTTTAGTATAACGTAGCCTTGGAGGAGATTCTTATATTTTGAATGGTTTAAAAACCTAGATCTGTCCAGTATGCCTTTTGATGATTTTTAGTTTGTAAATTACAAAGGTTTTTGCAACGAAACCAATTTCATCTGTTAGGTATAGTGTTAGGTTACAAATAGGTAAGAGGATTTATTTTTGTGACCTATATTTTATTTCTGGTAATTTTATAACCAAAACAGGGTACCTTTTTAGTATAAAAATTGTGTAAATTATTTTATAACTCAGAAAAATGCAAAACCAGTTTTGTTAGATCACATTTGGAAGTACCTATCCATTGGTATGGTTGTCTATGGTTGATTGCACTCTGGTGCTTGTGTGCTTAGGAATTGGATTATCCTAGTTTATGTGTTGTTTAAATATTCAAAATGATTTAAAAAAATTATTTGTGTGTGGTTCCTGTGCATGTGTGTTTATTATGTTGATAGCTTCCAGTAGAGGTGCTGCATGTATTTTTGTGAAACACATAAAGATTTAGGCTATTTATTTGGTCCCTGAGTCATTTCTGGTTTTATAAAAATCATAACTTTTGTTTTAAAACCCCAAATTTAGTGAATCCAATTTATGTAGCTTTATAAAACCAAGATTTACTCTCTGTGATTTTACCAAAAATTTGTGTGCATTATTATGGAGTGGCTGGTTAAATTGATGCTGGTGCTTAATTTACCCATAGGGCAATTGGGTTGTTTTTGTTTAAAATGTTTTGTAATGAACTTTGGCACCAGACCCCTTCTGGTGGTTTCCAAGATTCATTACCTACCAGTATTAGTGTGGATTATATATTGGTGTGAGCTAGAGTTTTTCTTAACTTATAGTTGTTGTGTTAAGGCCTTTTCGAGTAGTAATAAAATCAGCCCCTTATAAATAAAATGACCATCTGGCCATAGGTGCTATTTATTTTGTGTGTTTAGTGCCTCTGATTGAGTGGTTTGATACTGATTTTGTATGAGTGGTTGATGTGATGGCCATGTGTTGATTTTTCTCCCTTTTCTTTTGCGACGTTAGAATGCGAACGCTATCGGAGAAGGAGAGGATCTTGGTGAGGATTTCGAAGAGGAAGAAAGAGCTGATGATTCATGAAGATGAAGTCCAGGGACATATAGCCAACAAAGGCAAGCCACCTCTTGCTGCATCTCTGATCCTATATATCTTGTTCTTGCATTATTACAAGTTTTACAAAAGTGCATGTCTTCTATTTATTTTGTCGGTGGTTAGTGCCACCTGGAGTTTTATTATTCCACCCTTAGGGTGCAGCCCTCGTTGGTACCTACTGAACACATCTCAATTAGCGATATGGTGCTTATCACCTTGTCATCCTTGTCGCCATTCTTTCGAAGCAGAAGTGGACTATAGGTTGGGAGCCCTGGTAAAATGACTACGAAAATTGTTTTCCTGGAAAGAAGTTTTCGAAAAACCTTGGAATGGGGTAGCCCTGCCCAAGTGTGAGTTTATGGAAGAAAAGATGTTATTGGAAAGAAGTTTTGCTGGAGGCAAGTGAAGAAATTTGTTTTCGAAAAACTTTGGTGACTAAGTACCCGAACCGGACCTAGCCGATACAACCACATTACCCTTTAGTGGGACGGGCGTAGCGTAGTAGTTTGTCTCGCCTTAGTTTGGGTCCTGCAAATGTAAGGGGTAGTCCGAGCATGGACACCTATCGACCGTGGCCTTCCCGACGAACTGGGAACGCCTTTCCATTGCGTATCGATGGCAGGGGTACAACCTATGAGCTCCCATTGAATAATGCCTCGCAGTTGGTCGCGGCATTCCGGAGGGTCGAGCTGGTCGGGGAATTTTCTACTCTCGGGTAAACGACCCCTCGGACTCGGTGTTGGGAGGTACAACTCTAGGCGGCATGTCTTGGGCTAAGGCGAGCAGGCGAAAAACTACGATCGAGTATTTGTCGTGGCATATGTTATTATGCAGGGATGATGCCCACACGATAAGTATTCCGATCTTGTGGGGAAAGTGTACAACCTCTGCAGAGTGTAAAACTATTCGAATAGCCGTGTCCGCGGTTACGGACGTGGGAATGGAAGCTGCTTGGCATTAAAGAGTTTTTGGTTTCTAAAAGTGTTTTCTCAAAGATTGTTTTGGGAAAGTGACGCCAGTGGGACTGGTGGAAAGGTACCTGCAAGGTACGGTGGAAAGTTTGAAAGGAAATGGCCATAAGAGATGGCTGGAGTTAAAATGGGTCACCCTTACCTTGTAGTCTGCAAATAAAAGTGTTTATAAAAGGTTTTTCAACAAAGATATGAAGATGCCATACTCTCGAGAGGAACCACCTCTCGCTCTTTGTCGCCCTAGTATAGTGTCTGTTCCTTGCTACTGCCAAATTGCATATCCTTTACTTCTCTCTAAGGTGGTTTGCGAGTACAATTCATAATGTACTCATGGCTTTGTCCCTGGCTATTTACTTGGCCAGACCTGGTGGAATTCGACAGATGAAGAAGAAGTTGACGACGTCTATGCGAGCTAGGAACGTCTTCCCAGTCAGTTGCCTGTAGGGTTATGGCATGTCTTGGGCCATGCGAACGCTTTCGTCTGAAGTATTTCCGCTGTGTGGTTGTTGATTTCCTGCCATTGAGGTTCTCATGTAAGTATTTGGTCATATGACCGTTGTAACCTTTTTATTCGGTACTGTATTGGATGTTGTATTTGATACCAGTTTGGTTATGCCTTCACGACACACTGATCATGGGATCGTGAATGTGTATGCATAACGGGTGTTTCGGACAGCTAGTCCGGGGCCCCACAGACCCACCTGTGCTTTTGGCCCGGCCCACTATCTTGTTGGGCCCGGCCCTTTAACTGGAAAGTGGGACCCACCTATGCTTTTGGCCCGGCCCACTATCTTGTTGGGCCGGCCCACTTGCTATATGGTGGACCCCACATACTAAATGGGCCGGCCCTTTAACCGGAAAGTGGGACCCACCTGTGTTTTTGGCTCGGCCCACTATCTTGTTGGGCCGGCCCACTTGCTATATGGTGGAACCCACATACTAAATGGGCCGGCCCATTAGCAGAAAGTGGGACCCACTTCGTGCTTTTGGCCCGGCCCATCGGCTTGTTGGGCCGGCCCATTTGATCTAATGTGGACACCACGCACTAAATGGGCCGGCCCGATAGCAGGAAAGTGGGACCCACATGCTAACTGGGCCGGCCCACTTGCTTTAAGGTGGACCCCACTTGGTAAATGGGCCGGCCCGATAACATGAAATGGGTCCCACATGTTTTGTGGGCCGGCCCTTTTGCCTGTTGACCGGTCAAACGAGTGCATTCGGCCCGGCCCACATGCTTAGTGGGCCGGCCCATTAATCTTTTGACCAGTCAACCTTAGAGGTTAGGCCGGCCCACGTAACTAATGGACCAGCCTCGGCCTATATAGTTGACCGGTCAAACTAATTCAGCCGGCCCGCCTCGCAAACTTAATGGGCCGGCTCGCTTAAGACGTGGCAGGCCTCGTGTGGGCCTACCATCTACCACGGGGTTTCGGCCGGCTAACGCCGTTAGCCGCCGGTTAACGGCGTCCGCCACGTGTCGCCTTGCATGACGTCGGCAGATCAACGGGCTCCCGGAAACACTTGGGCAGCGGTCCGATTTTCCGTGGCGGAAGGGCGCCCAAGCGTGACGGACCGAAAAAATCGTCGTAGGACTTTGCCTGACGCAGTTTCGACAACAGAACCCATATCGTCGGGTTAGGCCCATAGGCGACGAAAAATACCCCTTAGCGGACGATTTTGAGACGTTGTCTATCAGAACTTTTCTTGTAGTGCGAACTGAGTGCAAAACTACGGCTACCTAGCGAACAGATTTTATTTTAGGCTGACCAGTGGGTTTCCCCACTTTGTATTTTTTTCTTTTTATTAATAAAAAGAGGGAAGTATGTACAAAAATTGCTGGAGTCTGGAGAGAAGCAACTAAAAGGATCATAGATCCCAAACAGCAAAATATATATAAAATGTTCTACCCATGATATGATTTCCTCTTTGCCTTATGAACAAGGAGAGCAATTTCATCCTTGAATCTCTTGTGCCATCTGTAAATGCTTGGGGGGGAACAGATATATCGAAAGAAATACAATACCAACACATTCTTTCTTCTTTTTTGCCGTAATTCCCCCGATCTATTAGCAATGCAAAGAAGTCAAAAGTAATAAGATTACAAACAGGTCAATAGACCACCAAGGCCGTACCTGAGAATACGGAGGGCCTGAGCAAAACAAGAAATAGAGGACCTCAACATGATCATTGGCAACTAAAATGATTTTATATATACTACTCACTCCATTTCAATAAACAATGCACCCTTGTTTTTCGTTTTTTATCTTCGAAAAAATATTAATCTATATCTCTCTATTTAAAAATGATGTTTCAATTTTATGTAGATATACATGTATTTAGATGAGTTTAGTTTGCAGATACATGCAAGTTTTGATGAAGTTGAAACATATTTTTCAGGATGAAGTATATAAAAAAATTGATATAAAACTGGTATCATTAGAAAGTATTTTCCATCACGGTTCTAACAATGCTGCTTATGTATTATATGATCGTGATATTGTTGTCCTATTTATTTGGTCAAGGTTCACATTGAAATGTGGTAAAATAAATTAAAAGAAGTGCATCATGTGAAAAAGCAATCTAAGAATTCAAAAGTGCTAATTGTTAGTCGAAACATGACATCTTTCAAAAATGAATCTTCAATTAGTACTTCATAAAAATCACTGAAACAAAATATTAATATTCATTGGAAGATTAACTGAATTAGCTGCACTCGCGATGAAAGAGAAAGAGAAGATATGGGTAAGAGCAAGTACAATAAGGTACAGTCTTTTGTTTGTTTGTTTGGGTTGCTCATCAAGCTTATCGCTCGATACAATAAGTTACAGTCAGCGGGAGTGGTGTTTTGGAACATGGGTGCATAGTGGGTGGTATCATGGAGTACTATAATAGGTATGCTATATCTATACTCCTATATAGTGTAGCAATTTTGATAGTTTGAATCCAAGCATCATAATGCAATCTCTACTGTTGATTGTGCACCATCGGACGGTCTAAAACATTGGGATTCGCAGCTACAGTAGCACCCATCATTCTCTACGTCATTCTGGAAACATCTATATATTTGTTCTAGCCAATTCACGCTCCCTCCATACGCGACGCTGCTGGTCACGGCCCGACAACAAAACTCACGGACGCCTATGCTCTCCATAGATCAGTCAGAGTTGAATGCGATGCATGCGAATGGTAGTCACGCTCAAACTTCAGTCAGAACCGAAAGTGTGGCGAGTAGGTCGGTAGCACTGCACGGACATGCAGTTGCATAAGTGCTCGTACGTTCCCTATAGGTGGCACTGGGCATGGATGGGAGGATAAATTATTGAAGATCTAAATTTTGGCAGCTAAAAAGAAATAAGTACGAAACCTAAGACGTGCAAAATTCAATAGTATATTCAAGAGCACATACATGGCAGAAAATTGCAATTCTGCATGAGAAATACAATTCAATGTTAGTAATACATAGTTTTCCCACATTTTACGCTATGCAAGCTATTTTGAGTTGAAATTGTAACGACTGATTTTTAACGTGCAAAGCACATGAAGCTGACTAGTTTATTATAGTGGAGTATTGAAAATGGCATAGAAGGGGATATTGCGAATTGAGAGTGGCATAAACACAACTTCAGTTTTTGTAATGGCATAAACACAACTTGTGAATTGAGGAGTGGCATAGAACCAATTAACGTTGTTTCAATAACTGACCATCAAAAGCCGATCGAACGCACGAGGATGGATCCAAAATTTACCCATTTTTAGTTTCACGGGAAAATTTTAAACTTAAAATTGTCTTTGCCTAGAAGTATTTGAAACAAAAATCCAGTAAATCTTATATGTTGGGTTATGCATTCTGGGGGAGTTTCATCAGAATCAGCCATATTGTTTATCAATAAACCTCATTTTATGTTTTACAACCAACTTTAAACTTAAAATTCAAACTGTCCAGAAAAAGAACAACATTTCAGTAAATCTTATACTATATTTCTTCTGCATTCTGGGAAAGATTGGTCGGATTCAAAAAAATAGTTTGGGAATAAACATTGTTTTAGTCTGGACACGACTTATTGTAGAGTGATTTTTGGTTGGATACATTCATGTGCGTTCGATTGGCTTTGGATGGTTATAATTGAACCAAAGTCAACGTTGGACTTCTGACCTGAACGTCACTGGAGCTGCGTCAAAAGTCCAGCCATGACTTTGTCTCAATAACAGCCATCAAAAGCCGATCGAACGCACAGGAATGGATCCAACCAAAAATCACTCAACCGCTGGAATTTTGACCTGAAAGTCACTGAAGCTGTGTCCATACTTGCCCAACAGGTTGCGTATGAATGTAAACCAACATATCTGAGCAAACAGGTCGAATATAAAACTATATAACTAAATGCCACGTTATTATTTATCGAAAAAAAATGCCACGTTATTTGAGCCGATTTCAGCAAACCAACTGAGGTCTATTTTTTAAGGTTGGACGGTGGTTTCCTCGTTTGTGTATTTTTCACTGTAATAAAAAGAGAGGAAAAGGTTGCTGGAGAGCAGCAACTAAAAGGATCATAGATCCCAAACGACAAAAATCTAGCTAAAAAAGTTCTACCCATGATGATAAGCCATGATATGATTTCCTCTTTGCCTTACAAACAAGGAGAACCATTTCATCCTTGAATCTCTTGCATCTTCTGTGAATGCTTGGGGGCGAACAGATCAATCGAAAGCAATATATGTTATCACCAGATTTTGGCCAAATCAAGACATGGGCCGTAATTGAGATGGGCTTGGAGGATATACACGTGGAGCGTCTCTGAAGCGGCCTTGCACGAGAGTTTGGGCTAGATTGCCCGTGTATCTGTATATTATAGATTGCATCTTAGTTAGAATTAAGAGATAGATTTTAGCTCGTACACGGTTAGGTGTATTCCGAAGGTAGAAAGTCTACGGACTATAAATATGTACCTAGGGTTATTGAGAAAAGAGGACGACCACGTTCACAACAAACACAATCTAGGCGCATCGCCACCCCTTGTTTCGAGGATTTCTCCCGGGTAAGCATCATGCTGCCTAGATCGCATCTTGCGATCTAGGCAGTACAGGTTTATTCGTTATCTGGTGTTACTCGTACTGAAGCCTTGTTGATGGCGAGTAACACTACTTATCGTAGATGTTTTGGGGCTTGCATCGTTGTTCTTCTGATATGCTTGCTTAGCTATGCCGCCCCTCGATATCTAGCCGCCCTTACACCTATCTTAGGTGTAAGGGTGGCATCTTGCTTCATCTTTATTTAGTAGATTTGATCTGTTATAGTTGCTCCTTGTTCTTCAAGGATTAGTTTAATATCCGGTATGGTTAGGCCTTGCAAACGGGTTGAACGATCCGGTAGTGCGCTAGGTATGGCTTACCGATCCTAGAAGGGATGTTCAGGGAATCGACTCTATGTTGGTTTTTAGGCCTCATTTAGGGTTAGTTTTCCACCATCTTTCGTATACTGCTAGGCTCAACTACGTGTAGGATGTTCCGGTTATACGGTGAAAACCCTAAGCTGTCAGTAGATCGATTTAGCTTAATATTAATGAAGCGGGACACCCATGTTATTGCAAGATCTATCATGAACCATGGGTCAATCGGCTCTTTGAGCCGATGAGCGAGTAACTCGAGAGCCGATCGAGGCTCATTTAATGTTTACGTGTCAACCATGCGGGAAACTAATCGAAGCGATCCAACACCTCCACGACCAGGTATAGGTCAGGTGGCACGCCCTTGCGACCGTCGGGACGTGTGCCGAGCATTGCGGGACGACGACGAGGGACCGGGGCCCACCGGCAGTCTTGGAAGCCTCCCGGCTCTTCGTGTTGCTCGCCGCTGCTCGCCGGTGGGTTTTGGCAGGCAACACATTCTGGCACGCCCAGTGGGACAATCTGCAACAACCACGTCAACATCTACAACTGAGATGTTAGGCGAACCAGTCAAGTACAAAGAGCTGCCCGAAGAGCACAAGAAGAAGTACGATGAGCTTAAGGCTCTCTTCGAAGCCGATCTCATCGGCTCTTTCGAAAAAACCAGTTCACATGGCATTAGGTTCAAAGGATTCACGCCCGAAGGCGTGCTCGATGGAGTAGATCTGTCTCTTCCTTCACAGGAGCGCACCAGAGCCCTGCGCCAGGAAACCAACTCTATGGTGGCTCATTCTCTACATCGTCATTCTGAGAGCCTGGTGAACGCTTTTGAGCGTGTTGCGCTCCGTGTGGTTCAGGAAATCATGAAGCATCAGTATTCTCCGTCAGGACCTACCCTAGGGACTCACCGGGGAGAAATACCGTTCCACACCGAGCCGCAACTCCCATTCACGCTTGCGGCTCAGCAACAAGGTTCACCTAGGCATACGTTGTCTACAAGGTTGGAGGTGATCCTGGCGATTACCAATTCTGTATGAGCCGCCCAAAGAGATCCCACATGGATACGTGTGCACATACGTGCCAGGCCGCAACAAGCCGGGCGCACACGAACCAGATTACGGCGAGGAGGGATTGCTAGAGCGGGAGGGAGTTACAGGAGCGGATGCTGAGAAACAGGCGTGGCTAGCTAAATATGCCACCGGAACGAGTCATGAAAGCTCAACCCTTGCAGCTCATACCATGGATCAAATCAGTGCAATCCTGAGAGACCAGTTTGGTATCCTGCCAAAGAGGAGAACAATCGGCTATTCCAAGCCGCATCCCAACGAATATGACCTGATCCCGTTGCCACCTAAGTATCGGCTCCCTGACTTCACAAAGTTCAGTGGATCGGAAGGGTCTAGCTCAATTGAGCATGTGAGCCGATATTTGGTGCAGTTGGGCATGGTTTCAGCATCTGACCCGCTACGTGTAAGGTTCTTTGCGCAATCTCTCACGGGTCCAGCTTTCGGGTGGTACACCTCGTTGCCACCAGACTCAGTTCGGACATGGAAGCAACTGGAAGAGCAGTTTCATGTACAATACCACTCAGAAGCTACCAAAGCTGGCATTGCCGATCTGACGCAGGTGCGGCAAAGGCGGGGAGAGACGGTGTCACGAGTACATTCAGCGTTTCGAAGCTGTCAAGAACCAATGTTATTCGGTTCGTTTAGCGAAAAAGAAGCGATCGAGCTGGCGGTGGCAGGCCTCGCGAGCGCCACTCAAGGATCGACTTTCCAAGTGGAGTACAATTCAACGGCACACATGGTTCAGAAGTTAACATTATATGAACAGCGCCACCCAGAATTGTACCAAGACAAGTTCAAGCGCCCGATAGGCCTAGTCGAGGCAGATGAAGTTGAAGACGCTGCAGAAGATCAGGAAGTCGACGTGGCTGAATGGGCTCGGGGGGCAGTACCCGTGTCCTGCAAATGGGTGAAACAACCAGGGCCTGCAAAAGGGTTTGACTTTGATATAAGCAAAAGCCGAGCAGATTTTCGATTTCTTGCTAAAGGAAAAACAGCTGAAGTTACCCGAAGGCCATAAAATCTCTACGGTGCAAGAGTTGAACGGGAGACCATACTGCAAATGGCATCACACGTTCACCCACGCCACCACTGGCTGCAAAGTGTTGCAGTGGACAGATTCAAATGGCGATAGAACAAGGCCGATTAATCTTCGGTCAGTTTGCCATGAAAGTGGACATGCAACCGTTTCCTGGCGTCAACATGGTGGAGCTCAACCATGCCACGAAGCGTCAGCCGGGTTTCTCTTTCGATATCAACATGGCAGGGCTTGTAGACCGCCATGGTAAAGATAAAGAGGAGAGCCGTCACTCCCGTGGCAAGGATAAGAAGGAGGCCGATCCACGCGACCGGCCCCAATATGATGACATACGGTACCTCACCGAGGAAGAAGTGAGAAGCGTGCGGTATCAACGACCACTTTCCGCGCATCTCCTTAACAAATATGAGTACCAGTACGACCGACGCCAGCGGTACGACGTCGATGACGACAGATATCGTCGGTCTGGTGCAGACAGCAGAAAACATCGTCGATATGATAGAGACGACGAAGGATATGAACGCCGCGCTAAAGGGAGATCAAGGGAGCAGGAAGACGTGGACAGACACTGGGATTGTCCTTTCTTTAAGCATTGCTGGGACTCAGGAATGAGACGATTGCCCACAATCGACAACTGCCCAGAATGTAGACAACAGAGGAGGGGCACGAGTGAGGTGTCAGTGTTCAAGCGTCTAGGGCCTCTCCCACCTCAGAACAGACGAGCGGAGTCATCTCGAGATGAAGACTTCGAGGAGTTAGAAGATGAAGAAGAAGACAGGTACCACCGGCCAAGGTGGTGCCCTGATGGACTCAGTCATTCCCAGAAGCGCAGGGTTCAGCGGCTACGCAACTTGGAGGAAGCCGAAGCGCAGTACCTGTACACATTGAGGAAAGCACGGCCCGATCTGGCCGTGAAAATTCAGCAAACATTGGAGATGGAGGCGCGCCCGCCAAAGAAAGAATGGCGCCCCAAGCAGACAAAGCGATGCAAAGGCATCGGTGACACAAATATGGTGTTCATACTGCCGTCGGAGTTTCATGCTCCAAGAGGCGAAGAAGTGCCGGTAGCACGGTTTGACTCGCGGTCCACGGCCGGTTGTCTTTGAGAAGCCACGAGAGAGGAGCTACGGGCACTTGAAGGCCCAGTACCTAAGAGGTTATATCAATGGGCAGCCTGTCAACAAGATGTTGGTCGACACGGGAGCGGCAGTCAATATAATGCCATACTCCATGCTACGGCGTTTGGGACGCTCTTACGAAGATCTGATCAAGACCAACGTCACACTAAGCGATTTCAACGGCCAAGCATCAGAAGCACAGGGCGTTCTGAACGTGGATCTAACCGTAGACCGGAAAACCATCCCTACATCGTTCTTCATCATCGACAGCAAGAGCACCTACGCTGTCCTGCTAGGGAGGGATTGGATTCACGCCAACTGCTGCATTCCATCCACGATGCACCAATGCCTGATACAGTGGGATGGAGATGAAGTGGAGGTCGTACATGCGGATGATTCGATCGAGATGTCATTAGCTGGCATGAATATTTGGGATGCAGACGACCAAGAGCCGATCTCTGGAATCAGTTTGGACGGCTGTGAGCGCATCGAAGCTTCAAAAAACGGGGTGAGGCTGGTCTTATCCACCGGCCTGACAGAGTAGCAAGACCAAAGTTAGCAGACGTATGTGGCAAGGCCGATCCCTGCGATCGGCCCCAAACATGCCACGTAGTCGTCGTAGAGCACAAATAAGTTGTAAACCCTCATTGAGAAATGCAATGGAAAAGGAGGCCGATTCAGGCAATCGGCCCATATTATCCCCAAAAAATAAAAAGCTATGATCTCACAACATCGAGCTAGCACGCGGAGCCGATGTTCAGGTACAATTCCTGGAACCGGATTACTAGAAGCTGATATCTTCAATTACTTGAAAGATTCGGCTCGTGGGGCACCTAAACGGATAAGATATAAGGCCATGAAGTATGTCCTAATTGGGGATGACATGTTCTACAGGACGTTGGAAGGGTTACTTCTCAAATGTTTGGGACCAGCCGAGTCCAATTGGCTCTTACATGAGGTACATGAAGGTGCCTGTGGAACGCATCAATCGGCTCATAAGATGAAATGGCTGATCAGGCGATCGGGATTTTATTGGCCCACCATGCTTGAGGATTGTTTTAAGTACTATAAAGGGTGTCAAGCATGTCAGAAGTTTGGGAGTATTCAGATGGTACCTGCATCAGCGATGAATCCCATCATCAAACCTTGGCCATTTCGAGGTAGGGGCATGGATATGATCGGCAAAATTCATCCTTCATCGAGCAAAGGCCATGAGTGGGTTCTGGCCATTACAGATTATTTCACTAAATGGGTGGAGGCCGTCCCTATGAAGTCAGTGGCATCCAAAGATGTCATCAGTTTCGTGAAGGAGCATCTCATTCATAGATTTGGGATTCCCCAGACTATCACGACCGATGGAGGTTCGGTTTTCGTTTCTAAGGAGTTTAGAAAGTTCTGCGAGGACATGGGAATCAAGCTGATCCGATCGTCTCCATACTATGCTCAAGCAAATGGGCAAGCTGAAGCGTCCACCAAGAGCCTTATCAAGCTGATTAAGAGGAAAATTGACGAGTATCCTAGACGTTGGCACGAGGTGTTATCAGAGGCTTTGTGGGCGTATCGTATGTCGTGTCATGGAGCAATAAAGACCTCGCCATACCATCTGGTCTACGGACAAGAAGTTGTGTTGCCCTGGGAAATCACGGCTGGCTCGAGACGGACTATGTTTCATAATGATTTAACAACTGAAGAATATGCAGCCTACGATGAGTGACAGCATTGAGGATGTAACGGAACTCAGATTATGGTCGCTTGAGAAAATCAAGGAGAACAAAGCCAAGGTAGCTCGCGCATATAATAAGAAGGTGAGACCGAAGGAGTTCCTTGTTGGTGATCTGCTATGGGAAGTTGTGTTGCCGTTGGGGACTAAGGATAAAGCGTATGGTAAATGGTCTCCAAATTGGCACGGACCGTACAAAGTAGACCAAGTTTTGAAGGGCAATGCATACATGCTCGAGCAGTTGGATGGGGTGAAGTTCCCAGTGGCTGTCAATGGCCAGCATCTCAAGAAATATTTCCCAAGTATGTGGGATGATGGGAAGTAAAATATGGAGGCCGATGCACGAAATCGGCCAGTAAAAAATATTTCCCAATTGACATTTGTCTGCAATATCGGCTTTCAACGGAAGATGGACATGGCGTAGACCGATTCTCTGACGAGCCAATTTCACCCTTGACCTGTAGGCAGACAAAGTCACGACTGGCCAGAGTTTCACCTGCAACGTCACCGGGAGATGAGGCTGGACGTCTTCAAGGATGCTCTTCACTGCGTCAGGGTTTTCAACCAATGTCTCAATTGAGGAGGAAAGCAGGGCCTGCAGATGCTGGAGTTGACTATGTGTAGCGCTGGGGCCTGGCTCTTCACTGGCTTTAGATGTAGCTGGCTCGATGGATTCAGGGTCGAACGTTAGTAAGCTTGAGAGGTCATGACCCTGGAAAACAACGAGAACAATGTCAGTATACAGCGAAAGAGAAAGGTAAAGCTAAGTAAAGGGAGTGTACCTCTCCTAAGACCAGAGGAACGACCGATGAAGAGGTGATCGGCTCTTGTATTTCTGCTGTGGGCTTGGCCAAGGTGGCAACCTTGTCAGCTACACTGTCAGGAGTTGTTAGGTCCAGGGTGGCGGATGGCATCAATAAATCCTCGACTTTCCCACTGGAGGTGTCATCGGTCTGCAGAGGAAGTGGTTAGCCGTTAAGAACAGCAACAGGTTAGCATGAAACATGAGCTAAGGAGAATATGGAGAGTAATTACATCCAAAACTTCCTGGTTTGATGAAGAGGTTTGTGGTTCCTTGCGAGCTCTCTTGATACATCGGCTCTTTGTGCGTAATCCGCCCTGCCCTGCTTTGATTGGAGCTTGGGAAGCAGCAGGTTCAGGAGCTGACCTTTTCTTGGAAGCCGACGGTGGCAAGTCTGGCTGGCTCTGCGTAGTGGTTTTCCCAGAGTTGCCCGAGCTCGAGTCCCCTCGACTGGACTGTGTCCCCTCGCTGGAGTTTTCTTCAGTAGAAGTCTGTAAAAGAAATACAAGCATGATTGCAGAAGCCTAGAAAGATGGATGAAATCAGCCAAGGCAGGGGTTAGCTTACGTGCAAACTTTCTTGGGCTGGAGTAGGGTTTTGGCGCTTCAAGGTCTTCCTGGCAGCTATCTTCCTCACTGTTGTTCTCGCCTTAGCTGAGGCTCGGGGGGCAGCTGGCTTAGAAGATGCTCTACTCTTGGAAGCCGTTTTTTGTGGAATCGGCTGGCTCTGCATCACGACCTTTTTCAAAGGTGGTGAGTTTTTGCAGAAGAGGACCACCGGAGCTGGTGGGAGGAAGTTGAAAGGGGAGCCGTCATCATGTACAGGTTCTGGGCCGTCTTGTTGCTGCAAGAAGATAGAGCAGGATTATAGAAGGAGAGAAATCATTGTGAGCCACTTCAAGAAAATTTGTGAGTAGTGGTACCTGTTCGGCAGGGACCACTACAAGAAAAGTTGCCATGGCCGACGAAGTTGAAGTCGCGCCGTGGTTGCTGGTGTACCATGGCCGACGATTTTGGGTCCCTCCGTGGTGCATGTCAAAACTTTTTTTTCGTTTTTGAGGCCACCTAGCCCGACGAAAGCGGCCAAAACGTCGCGTATGGTGGCCCGGGACGTGGTGCATCTCGAAATCTCGGGTTCGCCGGCCGAGTCAACGCAAATCCGCACCGCCGAGGGATGTAGGGCCCAGATGGCAGCCTCTCTAGCATTGTTTTTTTTCTCGATCGCGCCATCTCGTTCAACGTTCTCCGATCGAGCCGTTTACGATGCGGGATCATGGGTCCCGCATGTCATCCTCTATGAACCAAAATTCTTTCTATTCTTGGATTTTTTTTGACCCCCGATTTCCGGCTACTTCCTTTTTCTTTTGATCCCTTGCCGCCTTGGAAACGTTGAGACCGCTGTCTGCTAAATGGGACCCGCATGTCATCCTCTATGTGCAATCAACTTTCTTTTCTTGGAGTTTTTTTTGGCACCTCAAATTTGGTCACTTGCCTTTTTCTTTCGATCCCCTGCCGCCTCTCAAACGGTGATACCGGCTGCTGCTAACTGGGACCCGCATGTCATCCTCTATGTACTATAAAACTTTCTTTTCTTGAATTATTTTTGGCACCTCATATTTGGTCACTTACCTTTTTCTTTCGATCCCCTGCCGCCTCTCAAACGGTGATACCGCTGGCTGCTAAATGGGACCCGCATGTCATCCTCTATGTACTATAAAACTTTCTTTTCTTGAATTATTTTTGGCTCCTCATATTTTTTCACTTGCCTTTTTCTTTCGATCCCCTGCCGCCTCTCAAACGGTGATACCTCTGCTGCTAAATGGGACCCGCATGTCATCCTCTATGTACTATAAAACTTTCTTTTCTTGAATTATTTTTGGCTCACGATATTTTTTCACTTGCCTTTTTCTTTTGATCTCATGCCACGTTTGAAACGTTGAGGAACCTGCGAGGCTCATGGGACCCGCATGTCATCCTCTATGTACTATAAAAGTTCATTTTCTTGGTTTTTTTTCACCCTCTGATTTTTGGCAATTTCTTTTTTCTTTTGATCCCCTGCCGCCTCTCAAACGGTGATACCGCTGCTGCTAAATGGGACCCGCATGTCATCCTCTATGTACTATAAAACTTTCTTTTCTTCGATTATTTTTGGCACCTCATATTCGTTCACTTGCCTTTTTCTTTCGATCCCCTGCCGCCTCTCAAACGGTGAGACCGCTGCAGCTAAATGGGACCCGCATGTCATCCTCTATGAGCAATCAACTTTCTTTTCTTGGAGTTTTTTTTGGCACCTCATATTTGGGCACTTGCCTTTTTCTTTCGATCTCATGCCACGTTTGAAACGTTGAGGAACCTGCTTGGCTCATGGGACCCGCATGTCATCCTCTATGTGCTATAAAAGTTTCCTTTGTTGGATTTTTTTCACCCTCTGATTTTTGGCTTGCCTTTTTCTTTTGATCCCTTGCCCCTTTGAAACGTTGAGTAAAGCTGTTGGCTCAAGGGACCCGCATGTCATCCTCTATGTCCATCAACTTTCTTTTCTTGGATTTTTTTCACCCCCTAATTACTAGCTACTTTCTTTTTCTTTTGATCTCAAGCCGCATTACAAACATTGAGATCGCTGCTGCAAAATGGGACCCACATGTCATCCTCTATGTACAATAAAGTTTATTTTCTTGGATTATCTTTTGCTCCTGATATTTTGTCACTTGCCTTTTTATTTCGATCTCATGCCGCCTTTGAAACGTTGAGTAAGCTGCTGGCTCATGGGTCCCGCATGTCATCCTCTACGAACAATAAAAGTTTCCTTTCTTGGAGTTATTTTTGACCCCTAATTTCCGGCTATTTGCCTTTTTCTTTCGATCTCCTGCCCCTTTGAAACGATGAGGACGGTTGTTGGCGGAGTCGGTCCCACAAGTCATCCTCTATGAACAATAAAAGTTTCCTTTGATGGATTTTTTTGAACCCTAATTAATTTACGGATATTTCCTTTTTTTCTTTGATCCCCTGCCGCCATGGAATCGTTGAGGATCTTTGCTGCCTCATGGGTCCCGCATGTCATCCTCTCAGAACGGTAAATGTTTCTTTTCTTGGATATTGTTTACCAAATGATTTTTGGCTTATTTTTTCTTTCGATATCCTGCCGCCTTTAAAACGTTGAGGACACTGCTAGCTCACGGGTCCCACATGTCAGCCTCTATGAACAATAAACGATGAGGATGCTGCTGCCTCATGGGTCCCGCATGTCATCCTCTCAGAACGAAAATGTTTCTTTTCTTGGATTTTTTACCAACAGATTTTTGGTTTATTTTTTCTTTCCATCCCCTGCCGCCTTTAAAACGACACTGCTGGCTCATGGGTCCCCGATGTCAGCTGTGACGACCCGGAACCGGTACCATGAGGATCCCAGCGAACCCGCCGAAATCCGCACGATATCGATTCAAAGACGCCCTCCGACACGACGTGCGCGACGAATCACACACGTGATGCCAGAGGAATTAACACGAGCGGTAACATTACAACGAGGATTACAATAGAGCCCACAAGATACATATATTACAACAGCGACTCCAACGAGTCAAGATACAAATATACAATACAAAGATCCAATTCATACAGAAGATCGAATACGTCCGAGTACGGACAAGATACAAATTGGACTAAGAGTCCTGAAGATAAACGATGGCGTCCATAACCCTTCCCAGGCCAAGCCGGAAGGGTAACCTTGCTAGCGTCGTCTCCATCGAACATATCTTCATACCTGCCCGGTTATATCCCGTAGAAGCAGCAATAAGTACGGGTTCGTACTTAACAAGACTTCAAGACGTATAAGCATTCGTCAACCGGTCGTCCTTTGTACTTGAGGCACGCGAGGGACTTAGAGGACGCAAGAGGAACGTCATAGGCAATATGGTGGGGTTAAGCGGCAGCGCACAAGCACTAAAAACTTATAGAGACACTCTACAACATTCGTCTAATCAGAGAAGATGAGAGAGCGCATAATCTAACAGTTCTATACTCTGCAAACATAACCCAACCGATGTGTTCCCCCTTTGCAAAGAGGTACTGGCAAAGGCACTCACACGGTTGACAAGTTTTAACCAGTTGTTATTTAAGTTGTGCTAACTTACTACGCAAGTTATTATTAATAAACAACAGGTGTAAGTTGTCTATGGTCGAGTCATACAGCTCCAAGTCGTCCATAACCGCGGACCACGGCTTATCGATAAGATTGTAACCCTGCGGGGGTGCCCAAATGTGCCCACACGCACGATCAACCCACTTACGACAGGTGGATATCACGACACACACTCTCCTTCACGACAACAATGTCCAGGAAGCCACCTAACTAAGTTTAACCCGTTTCAGAGCCCGATCGAAACTCCGACGCGGACTCAGCTATTGCGTCAGCGTACTAGGTGATCAGTGCCCAGCGGGATGACCACTTCGCAGCGGCTCCGCAACCTACGAGCGTGCAAGAGACAACGGGGTTACAAGGCACATAGCTTCCCCAAAAGTAACATCATATCATCTGACCACAAAGAAACAAGCTTGCACGCCCGGGAGAAACAAACAAACATCCAAACTAATTGTGGCCCTTGGACAAGGCTCGTAGATTCCGAGCAGTGGTCGAGGGGAGACCCGGTAAACATACCCACGTGTGGTTAGAGCGCTCAGTCTCGGAACAGATAACAAGAACTCGGGTCCTAAGTTATTTAGGAAACACAAGTGAGCCGTCACAAAACGAGCAGCTGACCCACCGATGCCTCCGCTAATCAAATATCAACAACTAAAGTAGCCATGATTCTTCCCAACATATAACCCGATAAGATAACAATAACGGTAACGATATAAAACAGCACTAGCATGCACTACGACTAGCAAGGCAGACCCGAAACCAAACAATAGCTCTAGGTGGTTGGTGGAGGCAATATAGGCTGCTTGAGGTAACAAGTGGAAAGGACACGTGACAAGAATGCAACTTAAGGATAGCATGAGGGAGAAGGCAAAATAAAATAGGTGAGCGACTCCTGCAGGGGCAGGAGTATAGGGGAAATGCTTGCCTGTTAAAGCTTGCCGAGGGACATCCGGAGGTCTTGTCGTATCTCACCACACCACTTCGTGATCCTATCCGGGAAGAAGCAAATGCTGGAACACACAACGGATGCAAGTCTTACTACTACGGATAAAGAAGCCGGCATGCTCAAGATGATATGCATGACATGGCACATATGATGCGATGCACTTATCCAAATTAATCGGAGTCGGAACCCCGGACAAACAAATTAGAGTTCGAGTTGCATTTTCTACCGGCAATTTTAAGGGTTGATTAGCATGGCAACATGGCAGGGGTGAGCTACATCAATATTAAATGGAACCGGGACAACATTTATACAATATCCCACGTATTCCATATGTTCCATATTAGGTGTTAATGCAAACTATCACGAAATTACATGATGCATGATCAGCAAGAATGGATGCCATATTCATGTTCCTCTCATTTTTCTGATCAAAATTCATATATAACACTTTAGTTTGGAGTTACAGATTAAAAGTTATTCACATATTAGTTTTTATCAATTTTTAATAGCAAAACAGAATTATTTAAATAGGAAAAGGACCCAGAAAACATATCAGTCGGGGGGGAAGGACCCCGGGTTGCTTCTCAAAACATGCAGGGGGTTTTGTTGAAAGAGACAGGCGGCAGGGACCGCGGGTTAGCTAACAAAAAGACACAGGGGGCTTTCTGCAAGATGTAACAGATCTGGATCTGGGGTGCGTTTTCTCACCGGAGGGGGGTTAGCCCGGGTCGCTGACGAGCGGGGCCCACGGCGCTGAGGTGGCGGTCGGCCGTGGCAGACCATGTGCTGCACGCACGGGAGGTGTTCGACGGGGGCGCGTGGTGACCACTGCGGCACGGCGAGGCGCGCGCGCGGGCGACGCAGGCCGTTCCAGGAAGCGGGCATGGTTGTAGGAGGTGCGCCTCGTCGGCGCTGACCAGGAGGAGGTGGTGGCGTCGTCGGGGATTCGTCGGGGATTCGTCGGAAGGGCACCGACGGCGGACACCTGCGAGCGGACGGAGGCGGACACCATCGGCAGCGAGGTAGAGAAAGAGAAGGGAACGGAGAAGAGGCTCGGGAGGAGCGGCAGGTTACCAGGAAGCGGACGAACTTGTCGCGGAGGCCGGAGGGGGACGGACGGCGCCGGAATCGGGGAAGATCAGCGGCAGAGACGGAGAAGGGAACGGCGGCTCGTGGGTGAATTGGGGCGTCCGGGCTCGATTGCTTGCAGGAGGGGGTAGAGGACGTCGATGCGCGTCTGCTGGTAGCCTCAGCTCGTCGAGGGACGGCCTGGAGAGGCGGCGCCATGGTGGGGAGCTCACGGGCTCGGTGGTTGGGAGAGGAAAAGAGCAAGAGAGAAGAGAGCGGCGGCGCGAGGGAGAGGGGGAAGGTAGGCTAGGGTTTCTGGGAGGCATGCGTGGGGAAGGGGTTAAAGGGGAGGGAGCAGGTGAGGAGTGGGCGCCGTGGTGGTGGGAGGAGGACCACAGGGTCACGCCATTCTCGTGGGGAAGGAAGACGACAACGAGGAGGAAAGGTGCGTACCGGTTCGGTGGGGATGGGTTGGGCCCAGCGGCTGGGCTGACTTGGGCTGCGGGAGAGGGAAGGAGAAAAGGCCAGGGGAGAGAGGAGATGGGCTGCGGCCTGGAAGGATAGGGTTTGGAGGGAGGTTTCCTTTTTCTTTCTCATTTTTATTTTTCAAAACCTTTTCTTTTTCTGTTTTTTTTGTTTAAAACCATTTGATTTCAGAAACCCACTTGAATTTGAAAAGAGGATGAGGTGAGCCAAAAATAGTTTCCCAAAATATTAATTTATTTGTAATCAAAACTAACCACATTTTATTTCGGAAATAATTGTTGCACAACTTAATTATAAAATAGGGAATAAGAGAGGGGGGTTTATTAAAACCATATGAGAGAGGGGAAGCTAGGGTTTTATAAAATAATGTTATTTTGTTAGATAAAACGTGAATGATATTATGCATATGCCATGATGATGCACCAAAGAAAAGGAACAGACAAAATCTATAGGGGTCCTACCCGGGGCCGTTACAATCGACACCACTAACAAGGGATCGCGCCCCGAGATCCCACGTCCAGGTACGGGAGAAGAGAGGTGAACTATCGGATCTTCAAGCGACATGTCGAACTCCTCGACACCACTAACAAGAATTGTTGCTTCATGTAGAACTGTCGACACCACCAACAAGAAGTCGTGGTTCCGCTGATGATGATGCAGTGATGTCTTGCAAAAGAGCAGGCTCCGTACAACAAAGTTGGAAGGAGTAACAATCACACTGATACACACATTCAAGTAACAAGAGCGAATAATAAGAGTAGTCGGTATGGTCGCGACTCCATCCCGCACTCAAAGTATTACTCTGCACAAGAATAGGAGAATCGTGTAACCAACTCCAGGAATACAGATTGACGATCTTGGTAAACATCGACATCGAAGGTTCATGAGGTCAAAAACACAAGGGATAGAGGAAGGATCACATAAACCGAGATGGCGTCAACAAAGAGGACAAAGGTTAGCCGTCGGTGATGTTCTTCTGTCAGAAATCTTCAGAGATCGGTCCTAATAGGTGAAGGCATAGATCGTCCAACCCACGTCGGAACCTAAGACTCGGAGAATCAGATAAGAGAGAAGACTCAAAACTCGCATGGATAAGAGGAGCAAGAATATAGATAAGGAGAAAAATCAGAGCTAATCAGATCGATCCAACGAATTTTTAGAAAATAGTTTTGACACTAGACACAACGTCCGTTGGCAAGGTTATCCTAGAGGCTGGACTAGTGGGGTACCGTCAACCTGAGGCTCTGATACCAACTTGTGACGCCCCGGAACCGGTACCATGAGGATCCCAGCGAACCCGCCGAAATCCGCACGATATCGATTCAAAGACGCCCTCCGACACGACGTGCGCGACGAATCACACACGTGATGCCAGAGGAATTAACACGAGCGGTAACATTACAACAGGATTACAATAGAGCCCACAAGATACATATATTACAACAGCGACTCCAACGAGTCAAGATACAAATATACAATACAAAGATCCAATTCATACGAGAAGATCGAATACGTCCGAGTACGGACAAGATACAAATTGGACTAAGAGTCCACGAAGATAAACGATGGCGTCCATAACCACTGCCCGAGCCAAGCCGGAAGGGTAACCTTGCTAGCGTCGTCTCCATCGAACATATCTTCATACCTGCCCGGTTATATCCCGTAGAAGCAGCAATAAGTACGGGTTCGTACTTAACAAGACTTCAAGACGTATAAGCATTCGTCAACCAGTCGTCCTTTGTACTTGAGGCACGCAGGGGACTTAGAGGACGCAAGAGGAACGTCATAGGCAATATGGTGGGGTTAAGCGGCAGCGCACAAGCACTAAAAACTTATAGAGACACTCTACAACATTCGTCTAATCAGAGAAGATGAGAGAGCGCATAATCTAACAGTTCTATACTCTGCAAACATAACCCAACCGATGTGTTCCCCCTTTGCAAAGAGGTACTGGCAAAGGCACTCACACGGTTGACAAGTTTTAACCAGTTTTTATTTAAGTTGTGCTAACTTACTACGCAAGTTATTATTAATAAACAACAGGTGTAAGTTGTCTATGGTCGAGTCATACAGCTCCAAGTCGTCCATAACCGCGGACACGGCTTATCGATAAGATTGTAACCCTGCAGGGGTGCCCAAATGTGCCCACACGCACGATCAACCCACTTACGACAGGTGGATATCACGACACGCACTCTCCTTCACGAAAACAATGTCCAGGAAGCCACCTAACTAAGTTTAACCCGTTTCAGAGCCCGATCGAAACTCCGACGCGGCCTCAGCTATTGCGTCAGCGTACTAGGTGATCAGTGCCCAGCGGGATGACCACTTCGCAGCGGCTCCGCAACCTACGAGCGTGCAAGAGACAACGGGGTTACAAGGCACATAGCTTCCCCAAAAGTAACATCATATCATCTGACCACAAAGAAACATGCTTGCACGCCCGGGAGAAACAAACAAACATCCAAACTAATTGTGGCCACTGGACAAGGCTGTAGATTCCGGCAGTGGTCGAGGGGAGACCCGGTAAACTATACCCACGTGTGGTTAGAGCGCTCGAGTCTCGGAACAGATAACAAGAACTCGGGTCCTAAGTTATTTAGGAAACACAAGTGAGCCGTCACAAAACGAGCAGCTGACCCACCGATGCCTCCGCTAATCAAATATCAACAACTAAAGTAGCCATGATTCTTCCCAACATATAACCCGATAAGATAACAATAACGGTAACGAGATAAAACAGCACTAGCATGCACTACGACTCGCAAGGCAGACCCGAAACCAAACAATAGCTGTAGGTGGTTGGTGGAGGCAATATAGGCTGCTTGAGGTAACAAGTGGAAAGGACACGTGACAAGAACGCAACTTAAGGATAGCATGAGGGAGAAGGAAAAATAAAATAGGTGAGCGACTCTACGAGGGCAGGAGTATAGGGGAAATGCTTGCCTGTTAAAGCTTGCCGAGGGACATCCGGAGGTCTTGTCGTATCTCACCACACCACTTCGTGATCCTATCCGGGAAGAAGCAAATGCTGGAACACACAACGGATGCAAGTCTTACTACTACGGATAAAGAACCGGCATGCTCAAGATGATATGCATGACATGGCACATATGATGCGATGCACTTATCCAAATTAATCGGAGTCGGAACCCCGGACAAACAAATTAGAGTTGGAGTTGCATTTTCTACCGGCAATTTTAAGGGTTGATTAGCATGGCAACATGGCAGGGGTGAGCTACATCAATATTAAATGGAACCGGGACAACATTTATACAATATCCCACGTATTCCATATGTTCCATATTAGGTGTTAATGCAAACTATCACGAAATTACATGATGCATGATGCAACAGCAAGAATGGATGCCATATTCATGTTCCTCTCATTTTTCTGATCAAAATTCATATATAACACTTTTAGTTTGGAGTTACAGATTAAAAGTTATTCACATATTAGTTTTTATCAATTTTTAATAGCAAAACAGAATTATTTAAATAGGAAAAGGACCCAGAAAACATATCAGTCGGGGGGGAAGGACCCCGGGTTGCTTTCCAAAACGTGCAGGGGGTTTTGTTGAAAGAGACAGGCGGCAGGGACCGCGGGTTAGCTAACAAAAAGACACAGGGGGCTTTCTGCAAGATGTAATAGATCTGGATCTGGGGTGCGTTTTCTCACCGGAGGGGGGTTAGCCCGGGTCGCTGACGAGCGGGGCCCACGGCGCTGAGGTGGCGGTCGACGTGGCAGACCATGTGCTGCACGCACGGGAGGTGTTCGACGGGGGCGCGCGGTGACCACCTGCGGCACGGCGAGGACGCGCGCGGGCGACGCAGGCCGTTCCAGGAAGCGGGCATGGTTGCAGGAGGTGCGCCTCGTCGGCGCGGACCAGGAGGAGGTGGTGGCGTCGTCGGGGATTCGTCGGAAGGGCACCGACGGCGGACACCTGCGAGCGGACGGAGGCGGTCACCATCGGCAGCGAGGTAGAGAAAGAGAAGGGAACGGAGAAGAGGCTCGGGAGGAGCGGCAGGTTACCAGGAAGCGGCCGAACTTGTCGCGGAGGCTGGAGGGGGACGGACGGCGCCGGAATCGGGGAAGATCAGCGGCAGAGACGGAGAAGGGAACGGCGGCTCGTGGGCGGAGTGGGGGCGTCCGGGCTCGATTGCTTGCGGGGAGGGGTAGAGGACGTCGATGCGCGTCTGGCGGTAGCCTCAGCTCGTCGAGGGACGGCCTGGAGAGGCGGCGCCATGGTGGGGAGCTCACGGGCTCGGTGGTTGGGAGAGGAAAAGAGCAAGAGAGAAGAGAGCGGTGGCGCGAGGGAGAGAGGGGGAAGGTAGGCTAGGGTTTCTGGGAGGCATGCGTGGGGAAGGGGTTAAAGGGGAGGGAGCAGGTGAGGAGTGGGCGCCGTGGTGGTGGGAGGAGGACCACAGGGTCACGCCATTCTCGTGGGGAAGGAAGACGACAACGAGGAGGAAAGGTGCGTACCGGTTCGGTGGGGATGGGTTGGGCCCAGCGGCTGGGCTGACTTGGGCTGCGGGAGAGGGAAGGAGAAAAGGCCAGGGGAGAGAGGAGATGGGCTGCGGCCTGGAAGGATAGGGTTTGGAGGGAGGTTTCCTTTTTCTTTCTCATTTTTATTTTTGAAAACCTTTTCTTTTTCTGTTTTTTTTTTGTTTAAAACCATTTGATTTCAGAAACCCACTTGAATTTGAAAAGAGGATGAGGTGAGCCAAAAATAGTTTCCCAAAATATTAATTTATTTGTAATCAAAACTAACCACATTTTATTTCGGAAATAATTGTTGCACAACTTAATTATAAAATAGGGAATAAGAGAGGGGGGTTTATTAAAACCATATGAGAGAGGGGGAAGCTAGGGTTTTATAAAATAATGTTATTTTGTTAGATAAAACGTGAATGATATTATGCATATGCCATGATGATGCACCAAAGAAAACGAACAGACAAAATCTATAGGGGTCCTACCCGGGGCCGTTACATCAGCCTCCCCGTACAAGAAACATGTGATATCTTGATTATTTTGCACACAATAAACAGTGTATTGCGCTCTGAGCTATTTCAACGGATAAATTAAATCTTTATTTTTACATAAACAAATTTATATGCTGAATCTCCTTGTTTTTGTTTTTGCGAAGCATAGGACTTTCCTGTTTTTTTAGAAAAATCCGAACTATCCTGTTTTGGAGTGGGCTGAAATTGTACGAGTCAAAATGCCCAGCAGGATAGTTCGAATGCCCAAATGTCCACATGCAGCCCAATTGAAATCGTTATTTTTTTAGATTTTTTCACCCCCTGATTTCTGGCTACTTCATTTTTCTTTTGGTCCTGTGCCGCCTTGGAAACGTTGAGACCGCTGCTGCAAAATGGGACCCGCATGTCATCCTCTATGTACAGTAAAATTTCTTTTCTTAGATTATTTTTGGCTCCCGATATTTGGTCACTTGCCTTTTTCTTTCGATCCCGTGTAGCCTCTCAAACGGTGATACCGCCTGTTGCTAAATGGGACCCGCATGCCATCCTCTATGTACAATCAAGTTTCTTTTCTTGAATTATTTTTGGCTCCTGATATTTGGTCACTTGCCTTTTTCTTTCGATCTCATGCCACGTTTGAAACGTTGAAAAACCTCGTTGGCTCATGGGACCCGCATGTCATCCTCTATGTACAATAAAACTTTCTTTTCTTCGATTTTTTTTGGCACCTCATATTTGGTCACTTGCCTTTTTCTTTCGATCCCCTGCCGCCTCTCAAACGGTTATACCGCTGCTACTAAATGGGACCCGCATGTCATACTCCATGTACAATCAAGTTTCTTTTCTTGAATTATTTTTGGATCCTGATATTTGGTCACTTGCCTTTTTCTTTCGATCTCATGCCACGTTTGAAACGTTGAAAAACCTGCTGGCTCATGGGACCCGCATGTCATCCTCTATGTACTATAAAAGTTCATTTTCTTGGTTTTTTTTCACCCTCTGATTTTCGGCTATTTCCTTTTTCTTTTGATCCCCTGCCACCTTTGAAACGTTTAGGACTCTGCTGGCTCATCGATAAAACTTTCCTTTCTTGGAGTTTTTTTTACCCCCTAATTTGTGGCTACTTTCTTTTTCTTTTGATCTCAAGCCGCATTTGAAACGTTGAGACCGACTCTTTGCTAAATGGGACCCGCATGTCATCCTCTATGTACAATAAAGTTTTCTTTTCTTGGATTATCTTTGTCTCTGATATTTTGTCACTTGCCTTTTTCTTTCGATCTCATTCCGCCTTTGAAACGTTGAGTAAGCTGCGGCTCATGGGTCCCGCATGTCATCCTCTACGAACAATAAAAGTTTCCTTTCTTGGAGTTATTTTTGAACCCTAATTTACTGGCTACTTCCTTTTTCTTTTGATCCAGTGCCGCCTTGGAAACGTTGAGACCGGCTGCTGCTAAATGGGTCCCGCATGTCATCCTCTATGTACAATAAAATTTCTTTCTTCGATTATTTTCGGGTCACGATATTTGGTCACTTGCCTTTTTCTTTCGATCTCATGCCGCCTTGAAACGTTGAGGAAGGCTGCTTGGAGCATGGGTCCCGCATGTCATCCTCTATGAACAATAAAAGTTTCCTTTCTTGGAGTTATTTTTTACCCCTAATTTACGGCTACTTCCTTTTTCTTTTGATCCCCTGCCGCCTTTGAAACGTTGAAGACTTTGCTGGCTCATGGGTCCCACATGTCAGCCTCTATGAACAATAAACACTTCCTTTCTTGGAGTTATTTTGTACCCCTAATTTACAGGCTATTTGCCTTTTTTCTTTCGATCCCCGGTCGCCTTCTAAACGTAGAGGACGCTGGCTGGCTCGTGGGTCCCGGATGTCGGCCTCCATGGACAATAAACCTCTCCTTTGTTGGATTTATTTTTCACCCTATGATTTTGGCTATTTCCTTTTATTTTGATCCACTGCCGCCTTGGAAACATTGAGTAAGCTGCTAACACATGGGGCCCGCATGTCATCCTCTATGTACAATCAACTTGCAAGATCTTCGAGTGAAAGAGCTTGTATTAGTGGGACCCATATGTCAACCTCTATGTACAATAAAAGTTTCCTTTCTTGGATTATTTTTAGCTCCTGATATTCGGCCACTTTCCTTTTTCTTTCGATCTCAAGCCGCCTGCGAAACGTTG
>NC_061508.1:96555345-96601013 GCF_022539505.1 Lolium rigidum
AGGTCTTATCTCACCTTGTAATATGTGAGATATTGTAACATTGCTAAGCATATGATAGGCCTAATGGCCACAAGGTTGTCAAGCTAAAGAGATTTGTAAGACTCCGGATGAGATTCTCATCGACAACAAACCCAATGTTTCTTACTTTCGTGTCTTCGATTGCAAGTCCTTTATTTTATCAAAGGGGTTAGGTTGTCAAAGTTTCAAGCTAAAACCTTGGAGGGTATCTTTGTTGGCTATGGTGCTGAATCTCAATCTTATAGAATCTATGAAAAACTTCACGGTTCGTCATTGAGTCTTTGTAACATCCCAGCGTTTAGGAAACCTCGAAGGGTAGATATAGAATTTTGTGCATCTGCATGCATGCATTCATAAAACCTGAGTAAATTTTTCGCAAAAACAAAAACCCTAGAGTGATCGAAGTTTCTATCTCAAAGCCGTAGGAGTTAGGGTTGATAGGGCTGAGGGATGAGTTTCGACATGACCTCGAGAGATCACATTCTTAGTTTGATGCAGTTTGAGTGATTTAGAATCTAAGTCTTTTAAACTTTCAACTTGAATTAAGTACGAATTAAAGATGTGTTTGAAATTTGAAATTTAAGAATTTAGGAATTTTCCTAAGTAATTTGAATTATTAATAGATAATTAAATAATTCAGTAAAAGAAAAGAAATGAAAAGGAAACAATAGATCAACAATCTGATATTATCAAGGGATTTATTACATAAGGATTATATATAAAATTTAAGCTTTATTAATAAGGAATCACATTACAAAGTCATTACAAAATAAAATTACAAGAAAAATGAAAAATTACAAAGATAGTACAATGAAAACTACTATACAAGAAGGCCTAGACTATATTAGCAGCTAATTTTCTTCCTCGTGATCTTTTCCATCTAAGTACCATCTGGTCCCTGCAAAAACAGCACTAAAGGAAGCATTGTTTCTAAAGGGACGTAGAAAATGAGGAAGCATTGTTCTCCTGAGCCGATGGCAACTGTA
The DNA here is from genome assembly GCF_022539505.1 of Lolium rigidum. NCBI lineage: Eukaryota > Viridiplantae > Streptophyta > Magnoliopsida > Poales > Poaceae > Lolium > Lolium rigidum. Next base: position 96,556,350 of record NC_061508.1, read on the forward strand.
TTATAAGCTTTATTAATGAAGAAGAGAAAGTATTATAACTCCTGAGCATTGGGAAAATGAAGAAGAGAAAGGGTCTCATATATATCTTACGTCCGTGGAATGTAGCCATGAATGTAGCCATCAAATTTATCAGCATGCTTAGCTTTGTTTGTGTCGCGAGTCTTACGTCCGTCAACTGTTAAGCTGCTTAGTATGTTAGATTGGCTCTATCTTGTCAACACCATGTTAATGTTTGGGGTAATTAATGATTTAATGATAAGGCACCGACAAGAGGCCCAGTGTGGTTTTGAGGCCTGCTAGTGTCGAACGAGGAAAGTTCTTGTCCGCTGATCCGAGTATGAGCGCGTTAACCACTCGCGGGAGGTGTGTATGGGCACCCCCCTTAATTTAGTACTTGATCTGCTGATAGTCTTGGGAGCCACAACTAGTTCGATGTGTTCCATTTGCGCATATGCATGTGCATGTTACTGATGATGAGAGGTTCGAGATGATGGAGGGTCATACGAGGTGCGGTATGATGTGAGGGGACCTTTTTTTCCTACTTGTAGTGAGGTCTTTCTTGTGCACAGGGCGCAAACCTTTGGGCCGTTAAGTAGATTTCGGCCGGACTCATGACGCGGATAAACTCGGATGGGTGGCTTCCCATGACTTGAAGATAGTGATGGGGAAGGTTATGTCGAGACATCCTGCCTTTGTGGCTATGGATGGATTGAGCGTGTATGGCTACATTGGTGCACCCTCATGAGGGTTAATCTTTTCAAGAAGCCATGGCGTCCGCGGTTATGGACATGCTTGGTGATGTGCTCGCTAACAAGGATTAGACAACTTACACCTAATTGTTATCAATTTGACTAGTAATTAGAACTATTGTCACCATAACATGATTATCATCTTAACCAACTGTGTGTGAAATGTTCTTTTATAACTTGCACTTCGATGGCGGTACACCCCTTCTTCTTTGTGGTTCTCATGTACCACTCATGCAAATTTCGCATCCTTGTTGGTAGAAGGTCAATCTGATCATGTAGAAGCAGAGACTTCCTGTATTCCCATTCTCATACTGGTTGAAAGTCTTTGGGGATATTTGCGCCGCCATCTAGAGCTTGAGAAAGAGTAATACCAGCTTCACGTAGCAAAGTCAGTCGCTAAGTTGATCATAACAGTTTGATCAGTGGGTAACACCTTGAGCGGGGAGATCAACTGATTTGCCTGTTCTTTGAGGTGGGCAACATCTTGGGTCCCTCTAGCACTACTACGCCCCGTCGTGCGGGTGCCTTTTATTTCACGGGGTCACCATACCTGTTCGTTTGCATGCATTCCGCGTGTACGGACACGCGCCACCCGTGGGGGATATGTGGCATGACTATTTAGCTGTGCGACAAAATCTCGCGCTAGGTCTTCCCTCCTGTTTGCCAATCTTCTGCGTCGTTCTGATGTCTTCTTTTCGGCCCCGCAATCGCACCCCGGATAGGTTCCTGGTGAGAAACCCTCCCGAGAAATCATCTCCTCACGACCGGGCCCTCCTTGCCCGACGGTCATTTTCTCTGTGATTGGGGAAACAAGCAGGGTCTATGATTTTATAAATACCATGTCGTACCTGTTTGGTGGGCTCACTCATGCCCTAGTCTCTGGCACCCCGGTGGGGTGGGTGTCGACACCCTTCTTCCGTTTCGAATCGTACAACGCCCGTCTTAAGTACGTGTTGTTAGACCATGGGCTCAACATGCGATCGAAGGGAGAGGAACATGGATTATTCCTAGCTCATACCTACTACTATGCATGAAGGTAAAGGTACAAGGGAAAATAAGGGTTTCAGGTCTCTGAATAGCGCTCCTCCCATCTACCCACCCTACCCTTTTATGTTGGAAAGGTAGGTCGCACTAGTACATGATAACCTTATTACAAGACACGTCTTACTAATCAGTGGCCCATGTAAGCAAATGAAGTAGATAGCTAATCAGCTAAAGGTAACCAAGAAGGGTACAAGCCTTTGTAGATATGTAGGTTTCTAGAGGATCCTGACAATACCCCCTTGCTGGAGACAAAACCTCAAGGCTTGAGTTGAGGAAATGTGCTCTTCATCATCTCACAATCTTCCTAGGTGGCTTCATCAGCTGACATTGATTCCTTTTGAACCAGCCATTGTTCTTTTTCACCTACAATGGATGGAGACATTCTTTTCTACAATGGATGGAGTCATTGCTAGAAAGTTTGGGTTTGACACTACCATTGGTCCAATGTGCTTTTTAGCTGGTTCACATGAAAAACATCATGCAGGAGTACTCCTTCAGGAAGCTACATCTAGTATGCTCTGTTGCCCACTGCTTTGATAATTCTGAAGGGGCCATACCATTTGGAAGAAATTTTCCCAGGGTTTCCTACGCCTAAAGCCTTCTCTCTATGGTTTTGCATCTTCGTATAGACCAATTCTCCTGGAGTAAACACTCTTTTAGTCTTGTGTTTGTCTGCAAACTTCTTCATAGATTTCTAAGCTTTTTTCAAATTCCTCTTCAAGATTTCTAACATGTGATCCTTTTATTCCAAGATAGGAACACTTTCCTCTGATGAGTCTACTGGTAAAGGAATATATGTGAACTGAGGTGGAGGGTATTCATACAAAGCCTCAAAGGGCGACATCTTGATGATGGAGTGGTGATTGATGTTGTACCACCGTTCAGCTGTTGGAAACCGGTCCAACCATTTCTTAGCTTCATGGAATGCCATGCATCTCAGATATTATCCCAAACAATGATTAACTCTGAGTCTGGCCATCTGATTCTGGGTGATATGCAAAGAAACTTGCATATTGGTGCATATTTCTTTCAACAGGTCTGAGGTAAATATTTTTCACATATCACTTACTATGATAGTATGGGGTCCATGTATCTTAGTCACATTGTTCATGAATATATCAACCACTTTTTGCACTGTATATGGATGTATTAAAACCTATAAGTGAGCATAATTAGTTAGTCTGTCCACAATGACCAAGACGACATCTTTGCCTCTTGACTTTTGCAGGCCTTAAATGAAATCCATGCTGATTTATTTCCATTTTCCTTGAGGAATGTTTAAGGATTCCAGTAATCTAGGGTAGGGTAGCCTCTCTGTCTTGGAGATCTGGCAGACCGGACAAGATCCTACATTGTCATTAACAAATTGTTTCATCTTATACAGGAGAACAACTGCTTAATCCTGTGATAAGTGACCCTGGTGCTAGAGTGGCCACCCAAAGGAGATGCATGGAAACTGTGAAATATCTTAGTCTGCAAGTCTGTTGTGATGCCAATAACAATTTTTCATTTATACCTGAGAACACCAGCTTGCATGGTGAAATTCGGCTGACTTGTTGGATTAACTACCAGTTGTTGCAAGATCTTAGTGCAAGAAGAATCCCCTTCAAATGAAGCAATGATATCCATGGTCCACTAAGGCACAGGTACTGAAGCTGATGTACAGATGTCTGTCTCGGTGTGATCAATATTTTAAATTTCATTTTTAGCATGTTGGTTTTTCCTGGAGAGAGCATTTTCTGCATAATTTTTTGCTCCTTTCTTATACTGAATATAGAAGTCAAATTCCAGTAACTTCATAATTAATTTGGTTGGATTCCTTCCAATAGCCTCTGGCTTGTCAAGCACTTTAAGCTGCATTAGTATGTCTTGATAATTAATTTATTTCCCAGGAAGTAGTGTCTCCATTTCCTAAGTGCTTCCAAGATGGCCATAGCTTCTTTTTCATAAATAGAAGCAATCCTTCCTTGGCCCTGAGCATTTACTGAAATAAGCAATTGGCTTAGCATTCTGCATGAGTACATCTCCCAATCTAGTACCACAAGCATCCAATGGAATAGCAAAATTTGGCATTGCTAGCAATGGGGGTTGAGACATTACTTCTTTCAATTGTTCAAAAGCTTCTTGTTGTTCTTGGTCCCACAAAAAAGCATTCTGTTTTAACACAACATGCAATGGCTTGCAAATGTGAGCGTATATCGGTATGAATATATTGCCGTATCCTGGTAGGCCCAAAAAAACCCTCAACCTTTTTACTTTGATGGGTTTCTCCCAATCTAGGAAATCTTATATTTTTGTAGGGTCAGTGTGCACTCCTTTTCTAGTGATAATATGCCCCAAATATTCCACTTGTGACTGCTCAAACTAGCACTTTGACATCATAGCCTTGAGGGTATGTTTTCTGAAAACTTCTAACACGTGTTTGAGGTGCCCTTTGTGTTCTTAAATTGTTTTGATGTATAGCAAGATATCATCAAAAAATGGTGCAGGTGCATTACACAAACCAAAAGGCATTACCATGTATTCATAATGCCCTAGGTGTGTTGAAAAAGTTTTCTTGGATATGTCATCTTCTTGCATTCTTGTATGATGGTATCCATACCTCAGATCAAATTTGGAGAAGATTTGTGCTCCATGCAGCTCATCTAACAGGTCTCCAATGACTGGAATTGGTAATTTATTGTTAATTTTCAATTCATTTAGGACTCTAAAATCATTACATAACCTCTAGGATTTATCTTTTTTCTCACCAATATGGCAAGTGAAGAGAATGTACTCTTGATTGGTCTTATCTCAATATTTTTCAACATTTGCTTAATCAATAGCTAAACAAAATTCTTATGTGCATGTGACATCCTATATGGCCCGATATTGGGTGGCTTTGGCCCAAGCAACAAGGAATTTTGTGGTTAAAGTCCTTGTGAGGAGGTAACCTAGTAGGTTTCTGGAAGACATCTTGAAATGCATGCAGTAGATCCTTCATGGCATCCGACACATTAGGTCGGTCTTCATATTCTTATGTATTGTCTAACCCAGCATTGTACAACCTGTAGCATTGGGCCCTTGATGTATTTGTTTACTTCACAGTTCTGAGGAGATCAACAAGTGTTTCATGGGCAAGAGGTGATTTTGGAAACTATGTAATTTGCCCTAGATTCCCTTGGTCAGAGTTCATTCACAAAATCAAATGTTACATGGTTGTGTTTCTTGAACCAATCAACACCCAATATAATGTTAGACCCTTGTAGTTCCAGAATCCTAAAATCTAGAGTGAAATTCTGGCCTTCGATGGAGAAACTACACTTAAGTGCTATTGATGTAGAAGTTAGTATGCCTTCCCCCATCCACTTTATCCTTTATTACTTGTGTGATTGTTAGGGTAATCTTGTACTCTTGTACAAACTTGAGGTCCATGAAGATACTTGTACTTCCAGTATTAGACAAAGCAGTTGCACTAGTTTTGTTTACCTGCACCAAGAGTGAGATTTTTGATTCACTAGGATCCCCCTTGTAAGCTGCCGCAGAGATACACCCCAGATTTTCCTCAGACTGTTCTTTTGGTTATTGTTCCCTTACATTTTCTAGAGCTACTGGATTCTGAATTTGTGCTACTTCTTTCACGTGATCTTCCTCATCAGAGTGAAATTTTGCTACTGGATAGTGTTAAGAGCTCTTTGCATAGGCACACATCTATGTACCAATGTCCAATTTTCTGAACAATACCAACATTTCCTTGGCTCCCTAGCCCTTTCTTGTCCTGCTCTGTTTCTATTCTCTCTTGCTCAAGGTTATGTAGATGGAGGGGAAAATCTCTGTATCTGTTGAGTAAAGGGGGCCGTTTTTGTTGTGTACATATATGCATTTTCATATTTCCTGGCATGCCAATATGCAGACAATAATGTAGTGGGTTTTTTACATTAGAAAATATGCTTGATCTCTTCTTTTAGGCCACAGATAAACCTGTCAGTAAATAAGTATTATGGAAGGTAAGGGTCTTCCCTCTTCATCATGATCATCTAGTTATCATACTGGTCTATATAAGCATCCACAATGGTGATTTGCTTGAGTTGTTGTAGCTGCTCCATTGATTTATGGTTGTCTCTTCTCGAAATCATTCTGGTAAGATTTATGTGATGTCTTGCCATGAGATGCTCTGACAGCAACCATGTTTTAGCCTGCTCTCATGTGTGAGCTAGCCTCCGTTTAACCTTGTTCTCTTTAGGTATATTCACCATATTAAACACATCTTCACACTGTGCGGCCCATGCTCTTGCTCCTTCAGCAGTAAACAAAGGCAACTTGACATCTAGCGTTCGTAAGGTTTGTGCCTCTAAGGTAACTGATACTACACCATCTTCTATTGTGAGTGATCGTAGGGAGGCGGTGCGTCTTGTGTGAGTTGTGGGGTGGTGGGTAGTGATAAGGGTATGGTGGCGGTGAGTAATCTGGAGGGTAATATGGATTATATTTAGGTGGTGGGTAGTATGGCGGTAGGTTTTGCTAGAGAGGGTCAATGGTTTTGTTTGTGTCAGAAGAAGGCTGGTAATATTGTGGTTGTGAGTAAGGGCTTGTGTGTCTGTGATGCTCTGAATAAGACGGTGATGCTTGGCTTGTTGCTACGATGGGAGGCATAGTGGTGGTGATCGCTTTTGGTGAGGCTTGCGCATGAACACCTTGAGGGCGCGATGGATATGGTGGGTGTGGAAGCTGGTCAGGTGTAAGATTGCCGAACTATGGTAGAAAAGGTGGCACCTTGGTAGTTTGGGTGTCGAGGAAGGTGTGGGGAGCTTGGTTATGGGTGAAAGGGGTTGGCTTTACAGCGGTGGTGGTGTGTGAAAGTGGGAGTCTTTGGGACTGGCGGGTGAAGGTGGAGGTGGAGGTGCTGGTGGTGGTTGGAACAACGCCGATGGGGCTTTAGGCCGCTGCATATTTACGAGATGGATTTGATCTGAGACATCTCACCTTGGAGTGTGTATATGGCGGTGACGGAATCAGACTAGCGACACTCGATACGACGACAAATACGAAGAACTTCGCGCGGTAAGTTGTCCTTGATCGTCTCCTCTGCGAGCAGATCCTCCTCATCAGAAGCATCTTCGACCACAGCATCCTCGACCATAGCATCCTCGACTGCTTGCTTGGTCACTACTACTTCTTGATCTCCCGTTGTTACATGCTCGCGCGAACTGGAATGGGATCGCCGGCTTCCAGCCATGGGTCAACGAAAAGAGAGGGATTTTACGGCCAAAATCACAGTGATTTGGTAACCTCAAGAACATAGAGATGGGTGGTAGACTGGGAGGGTCGGAGGTAGGTTTGGGAAGGGAGGGAGGGTATAGACCGCAGGTCATCTGCTCTGATACCCCTTGTTAAGCCATGGGCTCAACATGCGATCGAAGGGAGTTGAAGATGGAGCATTCGTATCTCAGATCTATTACTAGACACAAAGGTAAAGGTACAAGGGAAAATAAGGGTTTTAGGGTTCTGAAAGCACTCCTCCAATCCACCCACCCTGCCCTTTTATATCGAAAAGGTAGGTCGCGCTACTACATGATATCCTTATTGCAAGACATGGCTCACTGACTAGTGGCCCAATTAAGCAAATGAAGTAGCTAATCAACTTAAGGTAACCAAAGAAGGGTACAAGTCATTTTAGATATGCATATTTCAAGAGAATCCTCACACGTGTACTACCCGGTAAGGGCCCTCCCATAGCGAAGGGAACTTATCTCTCCCCTTGGTATTTTATTTCCTCTGAAGAACCCAATCTCCAACCTCAAGTTCCCGGGGCCGCACTCATCAGTGCCCAACAACGTGCTTCCTCCAACAAGTTGACATCGTCGATTCTTTCTTCATGTTGTGAATCTTCATCACAAGCATAAACCCGGGGGGACCTATGATTAAGCTCCTTTGGGAGGATAACTTATGCTCCATAGACCAAGGCAAAAGGGGTTTCACCGGTTGCTTGACTTGGTGTTGTCCTCAGTGACCATAGCACGGTGGGTAGGTGATCAATCTACTCTATTCTACAGTGCGTGAGCCTGTGAAATGTCCTAGTCTTGAGCCCCCGTAGCATCTATGCATTAGCTTGCTCGTCCTGCCCGTTGCTCCTGGGATAAACCACAGAGGCAAAGCATATCCTGGTACCTAGACCTTCGCAATAATCTTGGAATGCGCCACAGGTTAACTATGAAATGTTGTCAGTGATGATGCGATTAGGCACCCCAAACCGACACATAGTTCCTCAGATGAACTTGATCGCTGCTTCCGCCGTCTCCGCTCTGACGGGCTCCACTTCCACCCACATGGCGAACTTGTCGAGGGTGATGTAGAGGAATTGGTACCCTCCCATTGAGCGTGGGAATGGTCCAACGATATCCAACCCCCAAAACCCGAATGGCCAGGACAGAGGGATAACTTGCACAGCTTGAGTTGGCTTGTGGAGATTCTTGGAATGGAACCGGCAGGCCTAAGAGGTCCTCACCAGATGCTCGGCATTAGAGAGGGCCGTGGGCCAGTAGAAGCCATGTCGTACCTCCTTTCCAGCCAGGGCCCGGGAGGCGACATGATGGGAGGATAGCCCCGATGGATGTCGGCCAGCAGATCCAACCCTTCTTCATGGGAGATGGACTTGAGCATCATCCCGTTTGCCCATTGTCGATGAAGCTCTCCATCAACCAACACGGACACCTTGGCTTGTCAGGCCATTCACTCGGCGTTCCTATCGTTATATAGCAGATCTTGGGAGCGCAGGAACTTTAGGAGGTCTTCTACCCAAGATGGCTCACCCGGGACGGTAGCCAGAACCGCCTACCCCCCGGGCGACATAGTCCTGGTAGGTCCTTTCGATGCTTTTGTTCACGGGGTGCTTCCCCTGGGTCCTCGATCGATCGTTGGTCGCCTGAGTAGCTCGACAAAGGCTCCCGAAAGAGCCCTTTCACATCTAGCAGCTACTTTCGAGATCTCGTGAGCGACATAGTTATCCGCCTGGTGGACGTGCTCCATCTGTAGTCCCTTAAACTTGAGCTCATCTTTCGTACCTTGTCCACGTAGACCCTCATGCGAGGCAGACGTACTCTTTCAGCACCTGGTTGATGATGAGCTAGGAGTCGCCTTGTACCACCAATTTTTGGATGCCCAAGACCAGCGCTTCCGTCAAGCCAGCAAGCAAGCCTTCGTATTCCGCCACAGTTTGTGAGACCTTCCCTTGGGCAAAATTTAGCCGCATGACTGTAGCGCCCCGACCTAATGACTATGCACAAGTGCTGAGTAACATCGGTTACCCAGCCATGAATGCATAATCATGAGATCAAGACTTGGAACAACTGGCACATAACATAACTCAATGGCATAAAGCATATATAGTTCAACTCTTAACAGAGAAAATAATGCAAATTGCAATCAGAGGTCACAGACCCAACAATACATCAAGCGAAAGCGGTGATAAGTTGTTCTAAACAACAAGAACCAAATATGGCCTAAGAGGCCTACGATAAACGCGTTAGCGCCAGCTTGCTCCTACCCACACCAAGCTGCCACCTGGAAAACCCAGACTACCAATCGATGCCACCGAAGAACACACCTCCATCTCAAAGAAACTATGCAAGGAGAACAAAAATTCAACAAAGCAATAGTGAGTACAGCAGGTACTCGCAAGGTTACTAAAGCTACTAGCTCAATATGTGGCTTTAGCAAGGCTTGTGTAGTTGTTTTGCAGAAACCAAGTTCCTCTTTTAAAAACACCAATATGGCAACGTCTACTAAGAAGTTTTTAAAAACTAGGCATGAGAAGAATCAGTTCAACTACTCTTCCGTGTCCTCAGCCACAAGCTCCACTCTTAAACCACCATGAACCGCCATCTTTAACATCTTTCCACAAATACATCATTCCCAAATGACATCAGGAAATCAACCTTCCAATCGTGAGTCAATTTTAGTTAAAGTTCACTTTCTCTATGATCTTATCATCAATTCCCAAGTCGTCCATAACCGTGGACACGTCTTTTCATAGAGATTAAACCCTGCAGGGCTGTACTATTTGAACCAACAGTACTGTCCGGCTCCTTGCCTAGCTATTAGTCCTCTTCTTGGGATGATGGCATAGCGGGCTCAGTTACATCCTTTACCTTACATGAGCCTCACCCAATGGTCATCAGTGTACGGAAGTTCTAGTCGGCCCCGCCAGATCCAGAACCGAGGCCACATCCTACACACACAGTCCTCGTTCATCGTTTTCCATATTTCCCATCATCACGCACACGCAAAATGGAAAACTTCAAACTGGAGGACCCTTTGCGATACCCTCACAAGTTAGTTAGTCGATAGGGATCCTATTATCCCACTGATGGAAGCATGTTCGGTCTTGGTTCAATAGGTAAATAAATAACACCTAGGGGCAAGAATGAGGCGAAAGACCATCAAGCCACGATGGCAACTCATCCAAGCAAATTAGCAATTTATTAGGTACCCTGGCTTCTTCCACATCATCATCATCCATCACCAACATAATTACCCATCAGACAATAAGCAAATCTAAGCAGGACTAAGCATAAGTATTACAGATATAATTTTACTTAGGCCAACACAACAATCCTATGGATATTAGGTAGGAAACAGGTAATGGTTGAGGAATTAATGCAGCTGGTAGGATACTCTAATTCTACCTAAAAGACATTGGAATCAGATGCAATATTATGTGTAAATATATTTGGGGGAAAAGATAGGTCAAGAGAATGCACAAAGAAGGGGATTTATGCTTGCCGTGTTGCTATCAAAGCAGAAGTGATCATTGGAGAACTTTGGTTGCACTTCAACTCATCGAACTATTGAAACAGAACAACAATGGAAGCAACATAATAAATAACAAGAATGCAACAGGTGCAATGCACACTCATGATGACATGACATTTTAATGCAACTAAAAAGATCATAAAATGATATTTAAATTAAATGAGGTTTTTCCCAAATAACAGTTATTTGGCATACCCTCATGCATTAACTTAGTAAATTATTTACCTCTGTTAAAAGAACCAGAAGCTAAATAATGTGTCAACATGCATGCAAATGATGTATTCTGTTAAACATTTTATTCATGAGCATTGTGATTTTTCTTGCAATTTTCTGAGCAGCCATGAATATTTTGTGAATATTTCAATTTAGCATTTGCGATATTTTTCTTATGGTGATTCAATTTAATTTTACAAGTAAGGAAGTCATCATGGATCACAATGGTTATGTTTGATATGATCATGACTGTTTTTAAACAATTCGCAAGGCCACAAATTATTGTGGAGAATTTTAAATACTTCTATTATTTTTTCCTATTGCACCATATAACCATGCCTTCCAATTTAACATAATTAGTACAAAAATTATGTGGTCATGCTTATCAAATTACATAATCAGAGATGTTATTCCTTGAGAAATTTTTTGATTTGTAAATTATAAGTTTTGGATAATTATTGCATTTGTTAAGCATTTTCCAAATAATCATTTCTTTTAAGCCTTATTTAGTAAATAGAAGCAAACTTGATAAATTTTAACTCAATTCTGTCCAAATAAAACACGGATGTGTAGACTTTTTAAGACAAACATCTTGAGACCAAGTTTGCTAAATTTGGAGTTTCAGTTCTCAAGTTATTAATTTTGCAAGTTTCCATTTTTAATAGATTTCTCTGTAATCAATTATTTAAGCAAAATTTAACAGCAAAACCATGGTGCACAAATTTTATATTCATGTAGAGAAGACATTGTTGAACAAGTGGCATTTTGAATCATCTTATTTGGATAAAATTTGAGCAAGTAATGGGATTTGAAAGTTTTAGTTGAAACCTATAATTTAAATTGCAAATTTTCCATTTAGCAGAAATTCGGCCGAACTATTTAATACTTGGGGCGGGGCTAGCCTCTGTCACAGACAGGTGGGCCAGTGGCCACATGGACAGCCACGCAAGCAGTAGGGCCACGGGCTAGTTTGACCCTGCGGATGCCACAACCGGCAAGGTACTACAGTGACCAGGGACAGCAGCGCGCTCCGTGCCGCCAGTAGAGGACGCGCGCGATGACGAGACCACACGCAATCAAACCTATCCAGCGAGGGGGCCCTACTGGCGGCCTTGTGGACCAAAAGGACACCGACACGTGCGGTGGTGATCTCAATTGTGGCGAGGAGTGACAGCTGAGGTGGCGATGACGAACTAGCTAACGAGAGGGGAGGGATGATGTCCAGGATATGTAGATGCTTACCCTCGACGCGTGGCTGCAACCGGCTGAGCTCTTGGAGGGCTTGAACAACGTCAATCGCACGGCGGGGCTCCTGTCGCCTGCGAAGAGTAAACAGACGCAGCGGGCACGCACGACCTTGCCTTGCTAATTCCTTGGACGGAGAGGTAGAGGGCGACGAGGCACATCGGGTGGTGGTCGCGGAGCCTCTCGGGAGGGCTTCTACCGCCAGCATTTCATCGACCACTATGAGGGTGCTCCGGTCGATCTAGGGTTAGGGTGTGGGGAGAGCTCGGGAGGGAGAGAGAAGGGAGCAGGTGGCTAGGCAGGCTGGGGAGAGCTCGGGGTTGTCTTAAGCAGCAGCGCAACATGGCACGGGTTCACTAGCGTCCTGGAAGAACGGCGGCATCGGTGGCCATGCCTGCCCCTATGGATACATGGAAGAATAAGAAGAGATTACAAAAAGGCTCTTGGCTAATTTTTCTTTTTAGATTTGTTCCATTTTCTTTCAGAAACTTGCTGTTTTCAGGCCCTTAACAATTTCCAATTTGGATGCAATTTGGTGGAAAGTTCTTATTCACTAAAATTAGCTTAAAAGGAAAACTTTGGTAGAACAGAGTTGGCTAATTTTCATTTCTGCAATTTAAATGAAAAAATAATAATTTAGCTATAAAACAAACTCCAATTTTGATGCCACTTGGTGGGAACTCTTGATTTGCAATAAAGAGGCTTTGGTAAAATTTTCAAACTATTTGAAGAAAGTTTATAAAACAAACTTTGTTTATTTTCAAATCTGCCAAAATTTTAGAACCATTAATTACGGAATTTTCTAACACCAAATGCAATGAAACTTGGTGGTTATTTCTTATTTATTATTAAGAACCCATGATAAAATTTGTAATCCATTTGAATAAACTTTGTAGAAAAATGTTTAAATAATTTTATTTCTGCCAAAGTTGAATTTGATTTTCTAAAAATACTTAAACACATCCAAATTTCATGAAATTTTGTGGACATTCCTTATTTGACATAGTTGATAGGTGGTAAAAATTACAATGCATTTTGGGCAAGTTTGTAGACCAAACTTGTTGTAGTTTGCATATATTGTTGTAAAGAAAACAATGATTTTTGTGGACTTATTAAATGCAAATTTTGGTGCCCCCTTTTGTGTGACCCTAAATTATCATAAAGCAACACTTGTATATATTTTAGCCCATTTGGATAAAGTTTCCAGTAGTAACTTGTTTGAGTTTTTGAGTTTGGCATTTTTGTTGAATTTCAATTTAAATAAACACTTGGTTTTTCTTCAACCAAAACTTGCAAAAATATTGGTGGGGCTTGTAGTAACAAGTTAATACACTCCACCACTTCTGTTTTGAAACTTGTAAGGCTATAAAAACATTTCAAAACAATTTGATTCAGCAATATGAAAGCCTTTTTCTTTTATAGACTTTTGGAAAGTTTCTAAAATTTTCACAAATTCCTTAAATCAATATTGGAAATTCCTCAACAATTTGGAAGATCACAATATAGTTTTGTTTTGACCTTTCAGCATTTTAATTTTAGTAAAATCTTATCAAGATAGCTTTGGAACAATATGTTGAATATTTTTTATTGATTGTGTTGCTACCTCTTCACTTTGTTTTCAACATTTGCTTTAAATTACTTAGCAATGTAATAATTGAATTTTGTTTTGAAATCACCCCTTTTAGAGTTTCTAAATTCCATTACTTATATTTGGTCAATTTTAGATGAATGCTAATGATGCATGAACAAATGCAAAAGTCAAAATTTGGCCCAAATTTTGCAGTACCTTAATGATATGTCCTATGTACCATCTCACCCCCTGATTTGTTTGGGAGTGGGCAGGGGAGACTCATGCGCCGTCTCTTCTCGATGGGAGGAAACGGAGGGTTGGGGAAGAGGCAAATGGATAACACACAAACACAACTTTTTACCCAAGTTCAGGCCATCGCGAGAAGGATCCCTACGTCCTGCATGTCAGATCTGGAATTATCACTAGGATGGGAAGTTTAAACGGTGGGAACCCGAGTCTCCTCCTTCTCTAGGTTGCCCCTCCTACTTTTATTCCTCGAGACCGTCATCCCACCCACTAGGGGGAAGTTTACACGTGTTACTGTTACCCTGCGAAGGGATACGCGTGGGGGCGGTAAACGAGGGGCCGCTGCCCACGCGTATCCATCCTTCTATCTTCACTCTGCCACGTGCTGGTTTCTTCCTGACCTGCTCGACCACGGGGCGGTCAAGCTTCCCGAGGCGTCTCTCCCCAGGGGGTGGGGTGGGTGACTGGGGGAACCGTGATCAAGTCATTCGAGCCCTCAGGACCGTGTCCAAGGCCCACACATCCGCCGATCGGGGGACCCCTGATTGCAATACACTGATAGTAGCCCCTGGGCGTGGGACAATAATAGTTACTGACCCACGCCCCTCATCTCGCGGGTTGCGGTGGCTCGAACACCGCGTGTCCGCAGCCTGCCACCTGTCCACCGTGGTTGGTCGTCTCACTATGCAAAGCGCCCGTCGCGCCATCTTTCACAAGACTCTCATCGTCCCCTCCCCTCCTTCATAAAGGGAGTGGGAAGTGCCCTGCGGCTACAGCTTCCTTCTTGTTCGACGTTTGGCCTTCTTGCTGATGGCACTCCTCGATTCTGCTTCCGTCTTGGAGTCGAATGGCGTGCGGTGGTAGGGATCCGAGCTGGTGCGGGGAGCTCGAAGCCATGTCTTCTATCGGCTTCATATTGTCGTAGGCCTGCTGCCCGTGGCGAGTCCCGGAGGACGAGGCAGTTCCTCTACCCTAGGCGGGTGAATGTGCTTTGTTTCGTATTCACCTTGAGAGGGGGCTTTCCCCTCCCGTTCATCCATTCATGATATAGCTTCTACGGTTGTACGGTATCCAACTACAACACCTCACTCCTGACTGCATCTTACATATCTCTTCCTTCGTGACCTTCTGCGAGGGTTACCTTGACATACATCCCCACATTGGCCTCTGGTGCTCTATAACTGTAACAGCCCCAATTCTGTAATATGAATTAGGAGGAACAGTAATTTCATTATCACTATTGCATCATGTCATTCATGCATAACAATGCACTTAATTGAAATCTTGGAGAATCAGAAAATTTTGAATTTAATTATTTCTAAGTAATTAGAAAAACCTGAATTTAATAATTCCTATTATATTGAAATAATCCAATTGGGAACAACTTTGTTCTGTAAAGTTTCTCCAATTGATCTAAAATTCATACCAATGTTTTCTTATGTTAAATAAGTAACACACACAAGAGGGCACCACAAATTGAATTAATTAAGGCCCCGAAAACATAAATATTCTCCACAGCAACATTTGGAAATTTGAACCAGTTTGTTCTACAAACTTGCTCCGAATGCCTTGTAAAAAAATTACCACATGCTCTAGATGTCAAATAAGGAATACACAAGAAAGGGA
Organism: Lolium rigidum; assembly: GCF_022539505.1. Classification (NCBI taxonomy): domain Eukaryota; kingdom Viridiplantae; phylum Streptophyta; class Magnoliopsida; order Poales; family Poaceae; genus Lolium; species Lolium rigidum. The sequence goes on from NC_061508.1 coordinate 96,571,833, forward strand.
ACAAGAATTTGAATTGTTTAAGACCTCAAAAATCCCTGTTTTCTCCATAGCAACTTTTGGAAAATTCAACAAGTTTCTGTTAAAAAGTTTTTCGCATTGCCCTAAAAAATTTACCACTTAAGGTTGGTATCAAATAAGGAATGTATGCCACAAATTAACATTTTTGAAAGTGGTTAAGTATTTTAATTAATTCATTTTTCATTTCTGGCAGAAATGAAAATTGAACAAGTTTGAATTACAAACCTTACCCAATTGAGCTTAAATTTTTACCAAAGGCACATTGTAACATATTAGAATTTTGAGCAAAGTAAAAAACAAAAATGGAATTTGTTTGGTGGAAGAAAAAAACCAATTATAGAGATGTAAAATTCTGAAAAAGGGCTCATTTGTAATTTCTTAATTTAAACCAGGGGGTGACTGCAAATTTGGAGGTCTTCTTCTTCCTGTATACTACAGGGAGCAGGCATGGGTGCTCCCATGCCGTCCACTACTCCTAAGCCTTCGCTAGGAAGGCTTGATGAGAGCTTAAAAGCCCCTCCCTGTTGCCTGCCTGCTGCTCGCTCTCTCCCCCTCACAGCTCTCCCTCTCTCTCTGCGAAAAATATCTCGGGCCAAACCCTAGCCACGGCGAGCCGCTCGCCGCCGTCGTTACATGTCACCCCGAGAAGCAGAAATACCACCCCTCGAACCGCCTCATCGCACGCATCCTCCTTGAGCAAGGAATCGGAAGGGGGGCTGTAAATCGGGCTCGCCGTCCACTTCCTCTTCTCCGACTCCGGCGGCCTCTCCGATGAATTACAGCAGCTGCATAGCTCCTCCGTCCGCGCCACTACCACCCATGCGTCGAGTGTAAAGCCCTCTCCCTCCCAGACATCTTCCCCTCCCTTCTCACTTCCGAGAACGACGGGGGCGTGATGGCCGAGCCTCACCACCGCCGCGCCTCGTCGTCGACGTGGTTCCCGGGCGCCCCTCGAAGCGTGACCATGTCCGTTAGGAAGCCCTTGCCACGTAGATTTGCAATATGCTAATGCCCAGCTCCAACGTACCTTAAAACGGCGGCGCCACCGCGCGTTCTGCCGCTGGCAGCCTGGTGACGTTACCCAGTGATGTGGGCGCGGGCTTCACCGAGTCAAACTGTCCATGTGGGCCTCTGTGCCTACGTGGCTGCAGACGTGGATGCCAGGACCACCTGTCTATCTCTGCGTCTGGGTTTAGCCCGTGTAAGAAAACGTTTCTGACAGTTCAGGAAAATTACAGAAATGCCATTTCCATTTATAACTAAAAACAGTAACTTAAAATGGGCATAATTTTCTGAAAAATTATCCAAATGGGGTGATTCAAAAGCCCATCTGTTCAGCAAACTTGGGTCTATCCAAATATAAAATTTGTGCAAATTGGTTCTGTTATTTTTTTGCATTATACAATGAATTACTGCAATTTATTAAAATGTCAAAACTTGAAAATGGAATAACTTGAGCTAGAAAAATCCAATTCTTGCAAACTTGGTATCAAATTGTTTGACTTGACAAACCCTAACCACCCATGTTATGTTTGGGTAAAGTTTAATTAAAATTTATCAAGTTTGCTTCTGATTACTAAACTAGGCATAATAAAAGTGATATTTGAAAATTGCTTAACCATGGAATTAATTGTCCAAAAATTATGTTGCAATTGTCAGACCACTTGGGATGAAATAACCTCTTTGGTTATTTCATTTGTATTACCATAGCACTAAAATATTGGTAGAGGTGGTGTTACATTGCTAGGAAATATTAAATCTTACCATATGGAAAAATGGTTATTAAAATTGAAACCCCCCCATAGAAATTGAGGCTTATCAATTAATTTCTTCTTACCAAATCATTTTTCACTAACAGAACCATCGTGATATCTGTGATGTTCATTGCTTGGTAAAATAAAAGAAATCACTTTAAGAATCCTATTAAGATTGTTAAAATGATTCATACCTCAAGTAATGTGACTATGGGTTCTTTCTATAAATTTTGGAGAATACACCAAATGTTTGGCACTACTAAGGGGAATAAAATACATCATCTTCATGCATATAGACACATTACTTATGCTCTAGTCATATTAAAAACTTGCAACTTAAAACCTAAGTAATTGCATGAGGGTATGCCAAATAAATTGGTGCTTTTGGGAACAACCTCATTTAAATTGTGAATCACATTATGAGCTGTTACTTGCATTATCATGGCATACCATATCTGTTTCTGCATTGTATGGTATTCTTGGTTATTTATTTGTGCTTTGTTATTTGCTTGTATACCGGTAGAATCGGGAGACGGGGTTCCAGAACATTACTACGTTGATCCCTACTACCAGCAGTACCCACAAGGCAAGCATATATCCACTTCTTTGTGCATCTCTCTTAACCTATGTTTTTTCCCAAATATTTTGCCACTATAATATAGCATTCGATTCCAATGGCTTTGGGGCAACATTAGAGTATCCTACCAAATGCATAAATTCCTGAAACCAATACTTGTTCCCTACCTACTATCCATAGGATTGTGTGATGGCTTGAGTAAATTAATATTCTATACACATAAGCTTAGTCCTGCTTAGCTTTTGCTTATTGTCTTTGGATAATTATTATATGATGGATGATGGTGATGAGGACTACTGCTAGATACTTTAATTTTGTTAAAAAGCTTTGATGAGTTGCCATCGTGGCATGATGGTGGGTTCTCTCATTCTTGCCCCTAGGAGCTAGTTCTCTTCGTTTTGAACCAAGACCTAGCGTGCTTCCATCGGTGGGACATATGGAGTCCCTAATGACCAACTAACTTGTGAGGGTGTCGCCCAGGGTCCTTTAGTTTTATGTTTTCCATTTGCGTGTGCGTGATGATGGCAAAAGATGATAACAAGGACGGTGTGTGTAGGAGGTGGCCGAGGGCCAGGGTGTTGAAATAGACACTGAACCTGGTATTTAACTTCACCAATGGCCCTGGGGTGAGATTCGTGCAAGGTAAAGGTTGTAGCGGCGCCCGCTCTGCCATCCTCCCAGGAAGAGGACTTATGCGCAGGCAAGGGGCTGGACAGTACTGGTGGTTAAAATAGTACACCCCTGCAGGGTTTAATCTTTTCGAAAAGCCGTGTCCACGGTTATGGACAAACTTGGGAATTTCCGTTGAGAACATAGAGAAAGTGAACCTTAACTAAAATTGATTCACGAGTGGAAGGCTGAGTTTCCAAGAGCGATTGGAATGATGCCTTCGTAGATAGGGTTGAAGAAGGGGTTCATGGTGGCTATGATGGAGCCCGTGGTTGAGACCACGGAAGAGGAGTTGTACCGATACATCTCCCGCCTTGTTTTAAAAACTTCTACTAGACGATGCCTTGTAGGTGTTTTAAATGGAAATCTTGCTTTCTGCAAAACAAGTACAAAAGCCTTGCTAAATCCATATATTGAGCTAGTAGCTCTAGTAATCTTGTGAGTACCTTTTGTACTCACCGTTGCTTTGTTGAATTTTATTTGACCTAGTAGAGGACTTCTACGAGATTGAAGGTGGGTTCTTCATCGAGGTCGACGAGTAGTCCTGGTTTCCCGGGTGGCAGCCTGGGGCATCATGGAACAGGCCGGCGCTGGTTATGTTATTGTAGGCCTCTTAGGCCCTATTTGGATCTTGTTCTTAGAACACTTAATTTGCTTCCGCTTGATGTAATGATGGGTCAGTGAGCTCTGCGTGTAAGACTTGCTATATTTCTCTATTAAGAGTTGAACTATATATGCTTTGTGTCGTAGAGTTATGTTATGGGCCAGTTGTTCCGCGTCTTGATCTTTTGATTATGCATTCATGGTTGGTAACAAGCGTTACTCAAACATGTGTGTATAATTAGCGGGTCGGGCGTTACAGTAACAGCCCTAGGCTGCTGCAGAAAGGTACTGCAAAATTTGAACCAAATTTCACTTTTGCATAAGCATGCATCATTAGCATTAATCTTAACTTGACCAAATACAAGCAATGGAATTTGAGAAACTTTTAAATGGGTGATTTCAAAACCAAAATTTATTATTACATTGCTAAGTAATTTAAAGCAAATGTTGAAATCAAAGTAAAGAGGCAGCAACCCAATAATTTAAAATATTCAACATATTGTTCTAATGCAATCTTGACAATGTTTTCTAACTTTAAATTGCTCAAAGGGCAAAACAAAACTATCTTGTGAGTGTCCAATTTGTTGAGGAATTTCCAAGATTGATCTAAGGAAGTTATGAAAAATTTAGGAAATTTTCCAAATGTCTATAAAAAAGGCTTTCATATTGCTTAACCAAATTGTTTTCAAATGTTTTTCCGGCCTTACAAGCTTCAAAACAGAAGTGGTGGAGTGTATTAACTTGTTACTACATGCCCCACCAATATTTTGGCAAAGTTTGGGTGAAGAAAAATCAAATACCTTATTAAATTAAAAATCAGCAAAATTGCCAAACTGAAAAACTCAAACAAGTTACTACTGGAAAGTTTCTCCAAATGAGCTGAAATTTATACCAATGTTGTTTTATGATAAATAAGAGTCACACAAAAGGTCGCACCAAAATGTGAAATTTAAAAAGTCCACAAAAATTCTTGTTTTCTTCACAGCAATAAACGCAAACTAAAACAAGTTTGTTCTACAAACTTGCTCCAAATGATTGCATTTTTTACCACGTGTCAATTATGTCAAATAAGGAATGTCCAAAAAAAAATTATGAATTTTGGGAGCGTTTAACTATTTTTTGAAAATCAAATTCATTTTTGGCAGAATTAAAATTATTTCAACTTTGTTCTACAAAGTTTATTCAAATGGCTTAAATTTTTTACCATGGGTTCATATTAACAAATAAGGAATAACCACCAAGTTTAAGTTAATTTCGTTCGGTAAAAATGCCTAAAATAATTAATTCCTTTTTATGGCAGAAATGAAATGAAATCAAGTGTGTCTTGTAAATATTTTCCAATTGGGCTAAATTGTTTACTAGTGGTGCATCTAAGCATATGACAATGATCCTCCAAGTTACAACCGAATTGGAATTAAATTGGGTATGAAAAACACCAAATTTATGTGGTTGAAACAAAAGAAAAATAAGGAAGAGAGAAACTCCACGGGGCTTTTTGGAAATTCGTCATCTTCTACAGGGGAAGCCATGGCCGCCGTACTGCCGCCGCTGTTCCACATCGTGCCGGACCCCCCATGACGAGGATAAAACCGCACGACGCCCTTGCCCCCTCTGCCTTCTCCGTCACTCCTCTCCCTTCCCGTCGCAGCTCCTCTCCCTCCCTCTGCATTCCCTGCACCGAAACCCTAGCAGGCCGGAACCCTAGCATATTCTCCAATGAAATGTCGGCAAACGAAGTAGTCCCAGGAAGTGTGGCCATCGCCGTTGGATCCGTCTCTGTCTCCTCTACCTCGACGTGCAAGGAATCGCATCGGGGATCCTGCAATCACCGACGACGCTCGTTTACCCTATCCGGCCGTCCGAGTCTCAGGCGTGCGATTGCTGCCGCTCGAAGCTTCCTCCATACCCACCGTCGAGTTGCACACGTCGAGGGTGAGCTCTACTTTCTCCTAGACATCTTCCTGCTTCTTCTAGCTCCCTAGTTCGTCGGCGCCACCGTAGTCCGTACAGCGCCGCCGCAGTTGAGCTCGTCGTCGTCACGTCCGGCGACCAAACGGTCCACAACACCGCCACTAGGGCCTCCTCGTTGCGGTGAAGCCGTTGCACGCCCTCTCGTGCTTGCGCGCGTGCCCAGTCGCTTCCGCTGCGCGTCGCCGTCATCGCGGTGGGTGCCACTCTGGCAAAATCATGATGAGGCTAGGTCTTCCCCAAGTGTAAAAAGTTTCAAACGTTTTCTGCAAATTAAAAGAAATGGGAATTCAAACTATAACTCCAAAACGAAAATTTCAAAGGCCATAACTTGCTCAAAAAGTATCCAAATTGAATGATTCAAATTTCCACATGTTTAGGAGAGTGAGATCTACCAGTTTATAAATTTTGTGGCACATGTCTCTGTTATTTTTTTGCAGTAAATAATTAATTATAGAAATATCAATAGAAATGTGAAACTTGCAAAATTCATAACTTGCGCTATGAAATTCCAAATTTAGCAAACTTGGTATACAAATGTTTTTCTTAACAAACTCTAAACATCCAAGTTTTATTTGGACAAAATTGAGATAAAATTTATCAAGTTTGCTCATGTTTACTAAAAAGTGTATAATAGAAATGATATTTAGAAAATGGCATAACTATTTATATAATTACCCAAAAATTATGATTCAAATGCCAGAATGCTTAGAATGAAATAACCTCTCTGTTTATGACATTTGTATTGCATGACCACATAAATTTGGTAGTGATTATGTTAAAATGCAAGGCATAGTTATGTATTGATTTTGGGGAAATTTTATAGAAATGTTAAAACTCATCCAATTACTTTGTGGATTTGCAATATTATTTAAAAATAATCATGTTCATACCTAACAGAACCATTGTGGTCCTTGGTAGATTATTTGCTTGTAAAATAAATAGAATCACATTGAGAACAGTATTTAAATTGCTAAATTGAAATATTCACCAAATAATCATATATGCTCAGAAAATTGCAAACAACATCTTAAAATATTTAGTGAAACATTGATTACATGTTTTCAAGTATTTCACATGCCTTTGCACTAAAATTATTTATGTTCTATTGTTTCACAAAAATGGCAAAATTTAAACCCATGAAAGAATAATTAATAATTATGGTTTCCTTCATACCCAAAAATTATGGAGAATATACCAAAATGTTAAACACATTACATCCTAACAGAATACATCATTTTCATGCATTTTGATACATTATTTAGGTTATGGTCATATTAAGAGAAGTGAACAATTCACTAAGTAAATGCACGAGGGTATGCCAAATAATTCTACTATTCGGGAAAACTTCATTTAAATTGAAGATCATTTTGTGATCTGTTTAGTTTCATTAAAATGTCATGTCATCATGAGTGTGCATTGCACCTGTTGTATTATGGTTATTTATTGTATTCCTTCCGTTGTTGTTGTGTTTCGGTAGATCAAGGAGTTGAAGTTCAACCAATATTCTTCGACGATTCCTACTACTTTCACCGCAACAATGCAAGCGTAAACCCCCTTCTTTGTGCATTCTCTTGACCTATGTTTTCCCCAAAATAATTTTACACATAATATTGCATTCGATTCCAATGTCTTTTGGGCAGAGTTAGATTATCCTACCAGTTGCATAAATTCCTTAACCATTACATGTTTCCTACCTAATATCCATAGTATTGTTGTGTTGGCCTGAGTAAAATTATAGCATCTCCAATTGCTATACATAGAAACAATGAGTGTCACTTATTAGCCGACTAGATACAGATAATTTGACATTGGATTAATACCCAAATTATCTGTATCAGTTTTGTGCTCCAGTACAGTTGAGTCCAATGTCAAGAGAGCGCTCGATGGAGTGATCTTCATGCTCGTACCCGTTCCATGCATAGAAACAATGGTCTTATCAACTGTACTTTACAGAATTTGATGAGCCGACTCCTGAGCCGATGACTCCGCCGCATTAGCCGACTCCTGATGAGCCGACTCCGCCGCCTCCACCCACAAAAAAAGGGAAGTGTAGTCCATGAAAGACACATGATCCCCTCGCAAGAGTACCGACGGTTCCTCCCAAAAGATCTTATGACCTGACTGAAGAGGAAACCGGCGTGGTCGTGGCCGCCAAAGTGAAAGCACATCTTGCACCGAGAAAGCCCGAGGAGAGGAAAATATTTGATCAGAAAACCATAAAGTGGGCTAAGGATTTTATTGTGCAACCATCGAAAATTCAGATGAATTTACCAGATGACTATTCACAAACCATAAAGGGAGTTGTTTCGAGTTTGGTGTGGAGGAAGTTTTCAAGGATCAAGAGAGGAGTATGATGCAACATGATCAAACGAAAATTCAGATGAATGCTACTGGACATTAGTGGATCAAAGAAATTCATCCAACATAGCGAAAGAGGCAATGCGAAATAAAAGGCAGAATCTGTCAAAACAGAACAGTTCGTATTGACGAATTTTAAAATGGCACCAGACTTGCTCAAATGAAAATGCTCAAATTGAATGAAAGTTGCGTACATATCTGAGGATCATGCACGTAAATTGGCATAATTTTCTGAGCTTCCTGCAGGGCAGTGGGCTCAGATTCGTGACAGCAAAGAAATCTGGAACTGCGCAGTAATCCAAATCTAGTACTTACTTTTCTATCAACGGCTTAACTTGGCACAACAAAACTCAAAACTAAGATAAGGAGAGGTTGCTACAGTAGTAAACAACTTCCAAGACACAAAATAAAAACAAAGTACTGTAGGTAAAAACATGGGTTGTCTCCCATAAGCGCTTTTCTTTAACGCCCTTCAGCTAGGCGCAGAAAGTGTGTATCAAGTAACATCGAGAGATGAAGCATCAACATCATAATTTGTTCTAATGATAGAATCATAAGGTACCTTCATTCTCTTTCTAGGGAAGTGTTCCATACCTTTCTTGAGAGGAAATTGATATTTTATATTACCTTCCCTCATATCAATAATAGCACCAACGAGTTCGAAGAAAAGGTCTTCCCAATATAATTGGACAAGATGCATTGCATTCAATATCCAAGACAACAAAATCAACGGGAACAAGATTATTGTTAACGGTAATGCGAACATTATCAACTTTACCCAAAGGTTTCTTTGTAGAATGATCAGCAAGATTAACATCCAAATAACAATTTTTCAGCGGTGGCAAGTCAAGCATATTATAAATTTTCTTCGGCATAACGAAATACTTGCACCAAGATCACATAAAGCATTACAATCAAAATCTTTAACCTTCATCTTAATGATGGGCTCCCAACCATCTTCTAGCTTTTTAGGAATAGAGGCTTCGCGCTCTAGTTTCTCTTCTCTAGCTTTTATGAGAGCATTTGTAATATGATGCGTGAAAGCCAAATTTATAGCACTAGCATTAGGACTTTTAGCAAGTTTTTGCAAGAACTTTATAACTTCAGAGATGTGGCAATCATCAAAATTCAAACCATTATAATCTAAAGCAATGGGATCATCATCCCCAATGTTGGAAAAAATTTCAGCAGCTTTATCACGAGCAGTTTCAGCAGTTTTAGCAGCTTTCAGGCGGTTTTCGCGCTTTGCATTAGAAGTGGAAACATTGCTAACACCAATTCTTTTATTAGTATGAGTAGGAGGTGCAGCAACATGTGTAGCATTAGCATTACTAGTGGTGGTAATAGTCCAAACTTTAGCTATATTCTTCTCTTTAGCTAGTTTTTCATTTTCTTCTCTATCCCACCTAGCACGCAGTTCAGCCATTAATCTTATATTCTCATTAATTCTAACTTGAATGGCATTTGCTGTAGTAGTAATTTTATCATCTAAATCCTCAGGTTTAGCAGCCATTTTATTAATTAAAGAAGATTGTGATGCGGACATGTATGAGATTCGGGTTTCAAGACTAGCAAGTTTAGTTTGCAACCCCGAGATTTCCCTATTCAGATTTTCAAGTTGATTTCCTATATTCTTCAACAAGGTAGATTGCTCATTCATAATTTTAGTAAACAATTTATTTTGCTCATATTGTGATTGCATAAAACTCTTGGTGGATCTTTCAATTTCTAACATCTTTTCTTCATTAGGTGAAGCATATCTACCATAAGAGTTACCATTAGCAGAGTATGGCCTAGAATCATTGTGATTGTTATTTTTAATGAAATTCACATCAACATATTCTTTTTGAGCAACTAATGATGCTAACGGAACATTATTAGAATTACCATTAGGCCTACCATTCACAAGCATAGACATAATAGCATCAATCTTATCACTCAGGGAAGAGGTTTCTTCAACAGAATTTACCTTCTTACCTTGTGGAGCTCTTTCCGTGTGCCATTCAGAGTAGTTGATCATCATATTATCAAGAAGCTTTGTTGCTTCACCAAGAGTGATGGACATAAAGGTACCTCCAGCAGCTGAATCCAATAAATTCCGCGAAGAAAAATTTAGTCCCGCATAGAAGGTTTGGATGATCATCCAAGTAGTCGATCCATGGGTTGGGCAATTTTTAACCAGAGATTTCATTCTTTCCCAAGCTTGAGCAACATGATCAGTATCTAATTGTTTAAAATTCATTATGCTACTCCTCAAAGATATAATTTTAGCAGGGGGATAATATCTACCAATAAAAGCATCCTTGCATTTAGTCCATGAATCAATACTATTCTTAGGCAGAGATAGCAACCAATCTTTAGCTCTTCCTCTTAATGAGAAAGGGAACAATTTTAGTTTAATAATATCACCATCTACATCTTTATATTTTTGCATTTCGCATAGTTCAACAAAATTATTAAGATGGGCAGCAGACATCATCGAACTAACACCAGAAAATTGATCTTTCATGACAAGATTCGAGTAAAGCAGTGTTTAATTTCAAAGAATTCTGGCTGTAGTAGCAGGTGGAGCAATAGGCGTGCATAAGAAATCATTATTATTTGTGCTAGTGAAGTCACACAACTTAGTATTTTCAGGGTTGGCCATTTTAGCAATAGTAAATAAAGCAAACTAGATAAAGTAAATGCAAGTAAACTAATTTTTTTGTGTTTTCGATATAGCAAACAAGACAAGAAATAAAGTAAAGCTAGCAACTAATTTTTTTGTGTTTTGATTTAGTGCAGCAAACAAAGTAGTAAATAAAATAAAGCAAGACAAAAACAAAGTAAAGAGATTGAGAAGTGGAGACTCCCCTTGCAGCCGTGTCTTGATCTCCCGGCAACGGCGCCGTAAAATATGCTTGATGGCGTGTATTTCACACGTTCGTTGGGCAACCCCAAGAGGAAGGTATGATGAGCACAGCAGCAAGTTTTCCCTCGTAAAGAAACCAAGGTTTATCGAACCAGGAGGAGCCAAGAAGCACGTTGAAGGTTGATGGCGGCGGGATGTAGTGCGGCGCAACACCGGAGATTCCGGCGCCAACGTGGAACCCGCACAACACAACCAAAGTACTTTGCCCCAACGAAACGAGTGAGGTTGTCAATGTCACCGGCTTGCTGTAACAAAGGATTAACCGTATTGTGTGGAAGGTGATTGTTTGCAGAGAAAACAAGTAAAAACAAGTATTGCAGTAGATTGTATTTCAGTAAAGAGAATTGGACCGGGGTCCACAGTTCACTAGAGGTGTCTCTCCCATAAGACGAACAAGCATGTTGGGTGAACAAATTACAGCTTGGGCAATTGACAAATAAAGAGAGCATGACCATGCACATACATATCATGATGAGTATAGTGAGATTTAATTGGGCATTACGACAAAGTACATAGACCGCCATCCAACCGCATCTATGCCTAAAAAGTCCACCTTCAGAGTTATCATCCGAACCCCTCCAAGTATTAAGTTGCAAAGCAACGAGACAATTGCATTAAGTATGGTGCGTAATGTAATCAACAACTACATCCTTAGACATAGCATCAATGTTTTATCCCTAGTGGCAACAGCACAACACAACCTTAGAACTTTCTCGTCACTGTCCCAGTGTCAATGCGGCATGAACCCACTATCGAGCATAAGTACTCCCTCTTGGAGTTAAAAGCATCTACTTGGCCGGAGCATCTACTAATAACGGAGAGCATGCAAGATCATAAACAACACATAAGCATAACTTTGATAATCAACATAACAAGTATTCTCTATTCATCGGATCCCAACAAACGCAACATATAGAATTACATATAGATGATCTTGATCATGTTAGGCAGCTCACAAGATCCGACAATGATAGCACAATGGGGAGAAGACAACCATCTAGCTACTGCTATGGACACATAGTCCAGGGGTAGACTACTCACTCATCACTCCGGAGGCGACCATGGCGGTGTAGAGTCCTCCGGGAGATGATTCCCCTCTCCGGCAGGGTGCCGGAGGCGATCTCCAGGATCCCCGAGATGGGATCGGCGGCGACGGCGTCCTCGTAATGTTTTCCGTATCGTGGCTCTCGGTATCGGGGGTTTCGTCACGGAGGCTATTTGTAGGCGGAAGGGCAAGTCAAGAGGCGGCACGGGGGCCCACACCACGGGGCCGCGCGGCCAAGGGGGGCCGCGCCGCCCTAGGGTTTTGCTCCCCCGTGGCCCCTCTTCGTCTCGTCTTCGGTCTTCTGGAAGCTTCGTGAGAAAATAGGCCTCTGGGCTTTTATTTCGTCCAATTCCGAGAATATTTCTTTACTAGGATTTCTGAAACCAAAAACAGCAGAAAACAAGAATCGGCACTTCGGCATCTTGTTAATAGGTTAGTTCAAGAAAATGCATGAATATGACATAAAGTGTGCATAAAACATGTAGATAACATCAATAATGTGGCATGGAACACAAGAAATTATCGATACGTTGGAGACGTATCACATGCCCTTCAAGTCGACATCCCAGCAACATCCCAGCGGGCCATGAGGGCCTGGCTGCATTCCCAGAAGGATCTAGTCAGAGGTCTTCAAGAAACCTTCGACAATCTGCGCAAGATCAGCTTGAAGCTCAACCGGGCCAAATGTACCTTCGGAGTGCCATCAGGAAAACTGCTCGGTTACCTGGTATCTCAGCGGGGTATTGAGGTCAACCCTGATAAGAACAAAGCAATTGAAGTCCCCCGCCGGAGCAACGATGTTCAGCGGCTTAATGGGTGCCTTACCACGCTTCGGCGTTTCTTCTCCCGACTGGGCCAGCATGCCCAACCTCTCTTAAAGCTGATCAAGAAGAAGGGTCCATTCTAGTGGAACCCATAAGCCTAGGCTGCACTGGAAGAATTGAAGCGATACCTGTCAATGCCGCTAATACTGCTACCCCCTCGGGTAGCAGAACCCTTGTGTAACAGCCTGGTGTTGACCCCCTAAAATTTGAGCCAAATTTCACTTTTGCATTTTGTTCATGCATCATAAGCATCCATATTAACTTGGCAAAATAAAGAATTGAAATTGTGTGACTCTTAATTGAGACAATTCCAAACCAAGTTACATATCATTGCAATTGCCCAAATAGCAACTCCAATATAATCATGAGTATCCACATTAAATTGCTTATTTGGAAAAATGCAAATGGTGATAACAAAGCAAGTTTGTTCTACAAAGTGGATCCATTTGAGCTGCAAATTTTACCATGGTACATCTATGTTAAATAAGAGTGCTCCTTAAGTTTTCATAAAATTTGGAGGTGTTTCCATATGTTCATAAATTCAAATTCATTTCAAGCAGAAATAAAGCTTTTCCAACTTTGGTTTACAAACCTTGTCAAATTGACCCCAAAATTTGACCATGGCTTCTTAATGACAAATAAGGAATCAAAAAAAGTTTCATAAAGTTTGACCGTGGTTAAGTGTCTCAATTGATTGTTTTGAACAAACAACAATATATCAATCTCAAACAAGTTTGTTCTACATACTCGTACCTTTGAGCTGAAAATGTTACCATGGCCTCTCTATGTTAAATAAGAGTGCTCCATAAATTTTCATCAAATTTGGAGGGTTTTTTTCATATTTTAAAAAATTAAAATAAATTTCTGACAGAAATGGTAGAGTTCCAAGTTTGATCTACCAAACTATTCGACATGGCCTCAAAACTTTACCACTGGTTCATTATGGTAAACAATAATTTTCCAGCAAATTTTATCTAAGTTGGATTTTGTTAAGAGCTTGAAAATAAAGTTTTACAATGTTGGAAAACAGAAAAGAAGAACACATCTAAGGGGCTTTTTGCAATAGTGTCGTCTCCTTCATGTAGCCACAGGACACTGCATGGCCGCCGGCGTCCTTGCACCACCGTGGCCACGATGCTGTCCCTGCTGGCCGCACATTAAGGAGGAGAGACACCCACGACTCCATGCTCCCTCACTGGTCACTCCCTCTCTCTCTCGCTGCCCCTGCTGGCCGCACATTTTTCTCTTTCAGCTGAAACCCTAGCGCCATTGCTGAACTCGTCGCCATGACTAAGACACCGTAGGACAGATCCAAGTGCACCACGAGTGATGAGGACATCCCTAGTATTTCTACTACTTCTCCAATTGAAGATGCTACTGAAATTAGACTTGGTCCAATGACAAGATCAAGGTCCAAGTTATTAGAGCAACAGGTGAATTCTCTCCTACTTGAGTATAATAATATTATTGATGAGAATTTTATACTGCCTAAGTCTTTGCATTTATGTGTACTTAGGTTTGTTGATAACACAAGTGCTATGGAGGGAGATCATCAAGACATGGAGGCAAGTAAGATGGAGCCTAGTGAAGACACATGAAGATAATAATTTTTACAAGTGTGGAAACATGTCAATTATTTCCACACTTAGCCAAACTATGAGGAGGGCGCCCACAAAGCATATCTATGCGCCATATGATGTTACCATAATGGGCTTGCAAGTCCAATTCGGCCAAGTTCCATAATGGGCTGGTTTGTATCCATATTCTAGTCCTAGTAGGAGTCCTAGTCCTAGTCCTAGTTGAGGTAGGAGTGCTTGCGCAAGGGGCCTTGTGGCCGCACCCCTCCCTCATATATACCTCCACCTGCGTGTGGATTAGGGTAGAACAAGTTTAAACCAAAAACCCTAGCCTCTAGATTGTATTGCTGCGAAGCATTCATCTTGAAGTATTACCATTGCAAATTCTACGTGCTATCTTGTTGTTCCATTGGGAATAAGGGGATACGGGACTACTTGCTATCTTGATTGCAGGTACAAGAGTGTGCAGTTGAGAATATCCAAAGGGATTGATTGTTGTTGCATTGGCAACAGGGATTATCCGAGGAGAGTTTTCAGTGAGACACTAGTTATCAAATCATCCACCTCGTCACCTCCATCACAATTCGAGTTGCTCACTTGAGAAGATCGGGCCACCCCTTATCATCTTGGTATCAGATTCACAGGTTTCCTCAAAGTGAGCTATTTCTATCCCTTAGTTTCGAGTGATTTTTATTTCCTATCCAGAAAAAGCCAAAAATATTAGGTTTAGATTATTGCCATAGCCTAGATCACACCAAAATTGCATAGTTTAACTTTGTTGTTTTGGATGATTTCGTGTTGCTTTTCTCTTTTTCTAGTTTTCGGGTCTATTAGGTTTAGGGTTCTTGTGTCAAGTTTAGCCGAGTTAGGGTTCTTAGTTTTTCGAGTCTTATAGTTGAAAAATCCCAAAAAGTAGTTACCACACGGATTGCAAGCAAAATAGAGTCCTAGAAGTACAAGGAAACACCCCAAATCCCAATCGGGTTCAAATTCTAGTTCAACTCGGAATCCGAGTTCCTGTCGCACGGCAGAGATTTTTCCGCGTTTTCCTGCCGCGGTGCAATTCCGAGTTCGGGTACTTCTGCATCTCCGATTTGAGATCGGCCAATTTCTACGAGTTGGTACTGATATATAGATCCCTACCGTGTGCTTAAACCCGAAAGATATTCACAGCAAAAAATTGGGTACTTTTATTGCTTCTGCCGCCACGGCACAGAATCTGCCAGGTTTTCTACCGCGGCAGAGAATTGACTGATTTTCTGCCGCCACCATCTTAGTGAGTCTAGTTAGTTCTTTTTTGTTTTTCTTTCTCATTCTCTTTAGGTTTTCACTTCTTAACTTTGTGAGACTTAGCCACAGCCTTTCTACATAAAAATAAAAATAGGCACCTACCCATAAGAATAGCTACTTTTGTGCTCATACAGGCTGCTCTTTTCTCATAAATTAGTGGTGCAATTGTGTTCCTTTTAATTTCTCCTTTCTTGTATTGATATTGGCCATTGGAAAAAAACATAAAAACAGAAAAATCAAAAGTATTAAAAAAAGAGATATTGCAAAAGAGGCCGCAAGTTACATATCATTATTGGAGAATTGGAGCTATTTGATCATTGCACTATTTTGCCACCATACTTGAGCAATCTTGTGCCTGTTTTCATTGAGCTTAGCTATTGTCTTTCTAGTGCATTGCAAAAACTCATCCATATATTTGCTTTGCCACATTTGTCTCCAATAAATTGTGTGAGTTCCATAGGTGTGCTTTATATCATCACAAAACTGCAAATTAGGCTTGTTATTTTGGTGTGTTAGGAATCCCAACCAAGCTCCACCAAATACCCTATTTTGCTTTGTGACACTTGATATCCTGGTTATTCTCTTCTCACACTTGGTACATCTTTCATTGATACTTGTTGGTAAGTACATCCTATTCACTGTGGAACAGGTGAGATACACTAGTATTTCTGGTTTTGAGTGAGTTGTGAGAGAACACCACGTCCCATTATTATTTTGTTTCACTAACAACTTAATCAATGGATCCTTCTAGTAATGTTGATGTGCAGGCTAAGAAGAAACCCGAGGAGGTAGTCAAGTGGAATGAGTATGAAGCATTGAGAGATACAATCTATAAGAGGATTTCTGCTGAAATTGAAAAAAGTGATGATAGCTTGCGGGAAGAATTGAAATCCTTGGACTTCAAAATTGAAGCTTCGGCAAGACAAGATTCGGTTGATGTGTTACAAGAAGCTGTTACAAATTTAACAAGGCAGATTACACATCTTTCCACATTGGTTCAACAACAACAAGCTCCACAACATGAGGGCCGAGCCATTGCGCATGGTCAAGTTGGTTTTGCAAGGAGAGTGCCCATGGAAAATAATAGAGAAGATGATGGTTTGGGTAAGCCCAAATTTTCTATTCCAACTCTTACTTGTGATACTGAAGATGTGGAAGAATATTTGATGTGGGAGCTGAAAATTGAGAAGTTATGGAAAATGCATGAATACAATGAAGAGAGGAAGATTAAACTTGCATCTTCTGGATTCGAAGGTTATGCTCTCTTGTGGTGGGATGGCATTACAAGATTGAGAGAAGAAAGTGCTGAACCAGAAATTGCTACATGGGGAGAAATGAAGCAATTGCTTAGAGATAGATTTGTTCCAAAAAATTATATAAGAACTCTCTATGACAAATTGCATCAATTGAAGCAAGGTTCCAAGTCAGTTGATGTTTATTACAAAGAGATGGAATTGATCCTTCAAAGGGCTCGGGTTAGAGAGGCTTCAGAACAAACAATGCAAAGATTTCTATCAGGTTTGCAATTTAAGATCAAAAGCATTGTGAGGCATGTTCAATATAATGATATGACAGAATTGCTGCATCACGCAAGAGAGGCCGAAAAGAGGCTAGCTGAGGAGGTTCAATTGAGTACAAGGAGGAATTTTGCAACACAAAAGACAGCTTTTCCATTGCAACCATCTCCAAGTGCTCCAATTCGTGCTCCATATAGCAAACCCGAGACTTATACCTCTAGTGCCAAAAAACCACTTCAACCCGTGGGTGCATCAAGTTGTAATTCTAATGCTCCTCTCAATAGAGATATTACATGTCATACTTGTGGAGGAAAGGGGCACTTTAAGAGGGATTGTCCTAATAAGAAGGTCATGGTTATTAATGCTGATAATGAGTATGAGACAGGAGATGATGCTGATCCTAATGATGATGATATCTATGATGATGATGATGATGGTCCTATTGATGCATATGCTACACATTATCAAACAATTGTGTGCACACAAGCTTTGAGTGTTGTTCCAAGTGAAGAAAGCCAAAGGTGCAATTTATTCCAAACCAAAGCAATTGTGGGTCCTCAAATGGCTTGCAAAGTTATTATTGATGGAGGAAGTTGCAGAAATTTAGCAAGCAAGGATTTGTGTGCAAAGCTCAAGTTGAGATATATTCCACATCCACACCCATATTATATTCAATGGTTGAGTGATAAGGAGGAAATTAAGGTGTGCCATATGGTGAGAGTGGAATTTCAGATTGGACCATACAAAGATACAATTGAATGTGATGTGGTTCCTATGTCGGTTTGTCACATGTTATTGGGAAGACCTTGGCAATTCGACAAGAAGGCTATACATGATGGGAGAGCCAACACATATCGATTGAATTGGCATAACAAGGATATTATTTTGAGGCCTATGACACCACAGCAAATTGTTAATGAATCAAGACAAAAAACTGAAGTAAACTTGGAGAAGGAGAGTGAGAGAGTTGAAAAGAGTGAAAATAATATTTCCGTGGGTGAACCAAATCCTAGGCCGAGTGGTAAAAGTAAGGGAGTGAGCCTTTTAACAATGTTAGCCACCAAAGATGATTTGAGAGAGTTTGGAGAGGATCCTAGTTTAGTACCTATAATACTTATGCATAAGGGGGAAATTTTAGTTTCTAATGACATGACTCCTCTTTCTATTGGTGTTTCTAATGTTCTGCAGGAATTTGGTGATGTGTTTCCAAAAGAAATTCCTTCGGGGCTGCCACCATTGAGAGGGATTGAGCACCAAATTGATCTTATTCCTGGTGCATCATTACCAAACCGAGCTCCCTATAGAACAAATCCCCAAGAGACAAAGGAAATTCAGAAACAAGTACAAGAGCTTTTGGACAAAGGTTATATTCGAATTAGCTTATCTCCTTGTGTTGTTCCTATTATTTTGGTTCCTAAGAAAGATGGTACATGGCGCATGTGTGTAGATTGTAGAGCAATTAACAACATCACTATTAGATATAGACATCCTATACCTAGATTGGAGGATATGCTTGATGAATTAAGTGGTGCTGCTGTTTTCTCTAAAATTGATTTGCGTAGTGGTTATCATCAAATTCGCATGAAAGAGGGGGATGAGTGGAAAACAGCCTTCAAAACAAAATTTGGTTTATATGAGTGGTTAGTAATGCCTTTTGGGTTAACTAATGCACCTAGTACTTTCATGAGATTAATGAATCATGTTTTGAGAGCTTTTATTGGCAGATTTGTGGTAGTTTATTTTGATGATATTCTCATATATAGCCACAATGAAACTGAACATATTGATCATATTCGACAAGTCTTGCATGTGCTTAGAGAAAATAAATTGTTTGGTAATCTTGAGAAGTGCACTTTTTGCAAAGATAAGGTCATATTTTTGGGTTATGTAGTCTCCAAACATGGGATAGAAGTGGATGAATCTAAAATTGAAGCAATTAAAAATTGGCCTATTCCCATGAATGTGAGTCAAGTAAGAACTTTTAATGGACTTGCTGGTTTCTATAGAAGATTTGTGAAAGATTTTAGTACCATTGCTGCACCTTTAAATGATTTAACTAAAAAGGGTGTTGAATTTGTGTGGGGAGTTGAACAAGATATTGCTTTTGACACACTTAAAAACAAATTGATTTCGGCCCCATTGTTAATGCTTCCTAATTTTCACAAACAATTCGAAATTGAATGTGATGCTAGTGGTTTGGGGATTGGAGGTGTGTTAATGCAAGAAACGAAACCCATTGCTTATTTTTCTGAAAAATTGAATGGTGCTAAATTGAATTATTCTGTCTATGATAAATAATTGTATGCACTTGTTAGAGTACTTGAGGTTTGGAAACATTACTTATGGCCAAAAGAGTTTATCATACATTCTGATCATGAGGCTTTGAAATTTTTGAAAAGTCAATCTAATCTTAATAAGAGACATGCTAAATGGGTAGAATTCATTGAATCTTTCCCATACATAATTAAATATAAGAAAGGATTGGACAATGTAGTTGCTGATGCATTATCAAGGAAAAATATGTTGCTTAGCAAATTAGATGTGAAGGTTTCGGGTTTGGAGGAATTGAAGCCATTATATGCTCATGACAAGGAATTTTCTATGCCATATGCTAATTGTTCTAATGTTAAGGCATGGGATAAATATCATATGCATGATGGATTTTTGTTTAGAGCTAACAAATTGTGTATTCCCGAGTGTTCTTTGCGTTTGATGTTATTGCAGGAATCCCATAGTGAAGGATTGATGTGACACTTTGGACGAGAGAAAACATTGCTCATGCTAGCTGAAAATTTTTATTGGGCACATATGAGGCGTGATGTGTATAGGTTTGTGCAACGTTGCATTACTTGCAACAAGGCTAAATCAAAATTGAAGCCTCATGGTTTGTATACTCCTCTACCTGCACCTACTACACCATGGGAAGATATTAGTATGGATTTTGTGCTAGGTTTACCACGAACTAAAAGAGGACATGATTCTATATTTGTGGTAGTGGATAGATTTTCTAAGATGTCACATTTTATTGCATGCCACAAGAGCGACGATGCTTCGCATATTGCTAATCTGTTTTTCAGGGACATTGTGAGATTACATGGAGTACCGAGGACAATTGTTTCTGATAGGGATGTGAAGTTCATGAGTTATTTTTGGAAGACATTATGGGGGAAGCTTGGAACAAAATTGCTGTTTTCAACAACATGTCACCCTCAAACGGATGGTCAAACAGAAGTGGTAAATAGAACATTATCTACATTATTGAGGACTATGATCAAGAAAAATTTGAAGGAGTGGGAAGATTGTTTGCCACATGTGGAATTTGCATATAATAGAGCTGTGCATTCAACTACTCAATTATGCCCTTTTGAGGTGGTTTATGGATTTCGGCCAATTACACCTTTGGACTTATTGCCACTTCCAATTCAAGAGAGAATTAATATGGAGGCTTCCAAGAGAGCTGATTTTGTGAGGAAAATTCATGAGAAGACTAAGGAGGCCATAGAGAAGAAAGGTAAATATGTGGCAAATAGAGTAAACAAGAAGAGGAAGGAGGTAATTTTTCAGCCAGGAGATATGGTATGGGTACATTTTCGAAAGGATAGGTTTCCAACGTTGAGAAAATCAAAGTTAATGCCAAGAGGAGCTGGTCCTTATAAAGTGCTGAAAAAGATTAATGACAATGCTTATGAGATAGACCTTCCAAGTGATGAGTTTGGTGTAAGTAATTCTTTCAATGTTGCTGATTTGTCACCATACATTGGCGATGATCTTGCATCGAGGACGATGCCTTTTCAAGGGGGGGAGGATGATGAGGACATCCCTTGTATTTCTACTACTTCTCCAATTGAAGATGCTACTGAAATTAGACTTGGTCCAATGACAAGATCAAGGTCCAAGTTATTAGAGCAACAGGTGAATTCTCTCCTACTTGAGTATAATAATATTATTGATGAGAATTTTATACTGCCTAAGTCTTTGCATTTATGTGTACTTAGGTTTGTTGATAACACAAGTGCTATGGAGGGAGATCATCAAGACATGGAGGCAAGTAAGATGGAGCCTAGTGAAGACACATGAAGATAATAATTTTTACAAGTGTGGAAACATGTCAATTATTTCCACACTTAGCCAAACTATGAGGAGGGCGCCCACAAAGCATATCTATGCGCCATATGATGTTACCATAATGGGCTTGCAAGTCCAATTCGGCCAAGTTCCATAATGGGCTGGTTTGTATCCATATTCTAGTCCTAGTAGGAGTCCTAGTCCTAGTCCTAGTTGAGGTAGGAGTGCTTGCGCAAGGGGCCTTGTGGCCGCACCCTCCCTCATATATACCTCCACCTGCGTGTGGATTAGGGTAGAACAAGTTTAAACCAAAAACCCTAGCCTCTAGATTGTATTGCTGCGAAGCATTCATCTTGAAGTATTACCATTGCAAATTCTACGTGCTATCTTGTTGTTCCATTGGGAATAAGGGGATACATGACTACTTGCTATCTTGATTGCAGGTACAAGAGTGTGCAGTTGAGAATATCCAAAGGGATTGATTGTTGTTGCATTGGCAACATGGATTATCCGAGGAGAGTTTTCAGTGAGACACTAGTTATCAAATCATCCACCTCGTCACCTCCATCACAATTCGAGTTGCTCACTTGAGAAGATCGGGCCACCCCTTATCAACGAGCTTCGCCGTAATGTCTTCTCCCTCCTCATGAAAGGAATCGAACCGGGGATGCCGCAATCGACCGTGGCAACCAGAAGTTCTCCGACACCGACTCCACACAGATGAGCTTTGTGTCACTGCTGTGAACCTCCTTCGTCCTTGCTGTCTTTACCATCGTGCTTAGTGTGAGCTTGCTCTCTCCCCATCCTCTCTCCCCATCCTCTCTGCCTTGATTTGTAAGCCACCGTAGGTGGTAGCTAGCTGCCGCCGTCGTGCTCACTGTCGCCGTCTTCGGCGACCATATTCACCACTCCACAACTCGGGCCTCCTCGTTGTGTTGGTGCCACATGCCCTCTCGGGCTCGTGCGTGTGCCCAGCTGCCGCCGCAGTGTGTCTCCGTGCCGCCGGTCACCGCGTGCTTGTGCCGGTCCACGCGTCCCCGGAGGTCAAACCTGCCGGTGGGTCTCCGCGTTTGCACGGCAGCCTAGCTGGTTAGTGGCCCACTTGTCAGTCTCACAGTCTGGCGAGTCTGTTCGTGAAAAATGTTACAGAGGGTTTTCTGCGAGTTTAAATAAAAAAAAAAGAAATGTAGTTTTAAACCTTTAGTTGTAAAATCCATAACTAATTTGAAAATGCTCTAAATTAGGTGTTTCAAATTTCTATGGATTCACAGTGAGGAGCTCTATCGGCTAGTATTATTTAGGCATAATTGTTCTATTACAAAAAAAATTCACATATTAAAAAATTACAGAAATGGCTTATAAAAATTGGAACTTTGAAAATCCATAACTTTGGCTCTATTAATCCAAATGGAGAAAACAAGGTGATAAATTTTTGTCTTAACAAACTATTCATGTACATATTTTATTTGGGCACATTCGAGCAATTTAAATTCTCTATTTTTTTATAATACTAAAAATGACAGAATTGATATGCCACTTTAAAAATGCATATTAATTCCATAATTAGCTATAAATTATATTTAATACCTCAAAATGATCAGGGGAACATTTGCTAACTGTTTTTAAGATTTTCCACCCATGTTGTCACCTATAATACTTCTGGATACATTGTTTTTCAAAAATGGTAGAAATGAAAGCAATAAAGAAAATATCATAAGTATTGTTTTATTCGCACAAAAGTTACGAGCATTATACAAAAATGTTCAGCAATTCAAATGCTAACAGAAAACCTCATTCTCATGCTTGTTGGCACATTATTTAGATTCTGGTAATGTTAGGAAAACATGTTATGCCACTGAGATAAACATGAGTGCATGCCAAATAATTACAGTTATTTGGGAAAACTCATTTAACATGAAGATCATGTCCATGATCTACTAGTTGCATTAAAATGTCATGTTATCATGAGCATGCATTGCACCTGTTGTAATTGTTATTTATGTTGTTTCCTTTCTGGCGTTGTTTGTGCTTTGGTAGATCGAGGAGTTGAAGTGCAACCAAAATTCTTCGACGAACGCAACCAGTCCTATCAATAAGGCAAGTGTAAATCCCCTTCTTTTTGCATTCTATGATCCTATGTTTTCCCGCAAGTATTTTAAAGTATCGTACCAGTTTCATAAATTCCTTATACATTACATATTTCCCTCCTATTACCATAGGATTGTTGTGTTGGCATGGTTACTTATATGACATATATCTTCTTAGCCATGCTTAGCTGAATGCTCGGTTGTCCGGTGGATGGATCATGGTTGGTACCAACAATGGTATGTCCGAATGACATGGAATCATGAGGTGCCGATAATATGCTAACAAGCGTGGATGAGTTTCCATCGGTGATTGATGGTGTTTTGCCTCGTTCATGCCGCTAGGTGCGAGTTATCCCCTTTGAGTCAAGACTGAGCGTGCTTCCATTGGTGGGATCTATGGGCAAATCCCTAACGACCACTAACTTGTGAGGGTCTAGCCAAGGGTCCTCTAGTTTGATCTTTCCATATGCGTGTGACTGAGACGATAAAAAGTTTGAACAACAACGGTGGTGTTTAGGATGTGGCGGCGGTCCATTGTGTTGGAGGCACTGAAGCTGGACTTCCGCACACTGATGATCCTTGGGTTAGATTCATGAAAGCCAAAGGTTTTAGCCATGCCCACTCTGCTACCCTCCCTGGAAGAGGAATAATAGCAATGGAAGGAGCCTTATGCTGCTGATGGGTAAAGTTGTATGCCTTTGGGTATATACCTTTGTAAAATAGTACACCCCTTCAGGGTAAATCTTTTCGAAAAGCCATGTCCGCGGTTATGGACGACTTGGTGCCGGATTCAGCGACCATAGTGAACATGAAAAATAAAACTGAGTAGACAGGTGTGATGATGGATTGGTGGATTTAATGATCAAAAGTTGAAAAAAGTTACAAGTTCTATCTAATTTCAAAAACCTTCTAACAAATGTTGCCATGTGGGTTTTTTAAACTAAAACTAGATTTCTGCAAAACAACTACAAAAGCCTTACTAAAGCCACATTCTGGGCTATTAGCTCTAGTAATCTTGTGAGTACATCCTTTAATCACCGTTGCTTTGTTGAATTTTTTATTATTCTAGTATAGGACTTCTCATAAATGGAAGGTGTGTTCTTCGTTGACATTGATAAGTAGTCTGGGGTTTCCAGGTGGCAGCATCGGGTGGTTAGGAGCAAGATGGCGCTGACTTGTTTATTTGTAGGCCTCTTAGGCCATATTTGGCTCTTGCTGTTTAGAACAACTTATACCCTCTTCCGCTTGATGTAATGTTTGGTTCGTGACCTCTAATTGTACTTGCTATATTTTATGTGTTAAGAGTTGAACTATATATTATTTGAGTCGTTGAGTCTGGTATGTGCCAGTTGTTCCGAGTCTTGATCTCCTGATTATGCATTCTTGGTTGGGCCCAATGTTATGCTATAGCTGAGGGGTTGTGGGCTGCCGATCCATTCCGAGCCTCGCCTAACGGTTCCTTGGACTAAAGTTTGGTAACCTTAGTAACCTTCAGTCGGCTTGCATAACCGGTGTTACTCAACACTTATGTATATTCCTAAGGTCGTGGCACTACAAGTTGGTTTCAGAGCAGGACTACTTATAGGAAACCCTTCTATTTGTCGATGTAGAGTCTAGTGCATGTAAAAAAATATTTTTAACCTACAAATGAGTTATGAAAACCTTATCAGGATTCTTTTACTCCTTTTATGGTATCGGTCTATCTCTGAGTCATCTTATCTCTAATTGAGTTAAAAGTTTTACTTCTCGTCTGTCACATAAAAACTTTAGTATCTCGTGCTTTGGTTCTCCCTTTAATACCCATGTCAAGTTGGTTCGTTCTATAGGTTTTGAAGAAATTACAATGTTTGGTAATCACCTCCTTGCATCATTGCTTGGATGTTCCACATCTGAGTAGCTACTCCTTTCTTTGTGCTTAAACCAAAGTCTTAAACGGAAGGTCCTAGATTGTATTGGTATTCTTGTGTGTTGATGTAACATCCCATATTTGCTTAGGGCTTATTAGTGTTGCAACATGTTAAGCGTGCATAATTCCACACTAAAAAAATGCATTATTTGAAATAGCACAAAGGAATTTCTAGAATACCTTAATCAGTGCCATTTCAAATTGAGGCTTTCAAATTTACAATAAAATACTTGCAAACAAAAATGGTGGTGTGTTGTGATCACAATATCCTTGTTTGAAAATTATTTTGAACCAATTAAAGTTTGAAATTAAATGGAAAATTAAGAAAATTCCACAAACATTACATAATGTGGCTTTCAATATTTTGAATTGAATATAATTTCAATTTCACCAAAATTAGATATGGTGAGGTTGCAAATTTTGTGAGGTTTCCAAAACTTATTTTTGCATATTTTTATTTTTGAAAAAGTCCCTAAAAACATATGTTTTCTCATTAGTTTATTTAAGAAAAGGACCTCTTTGAAATTTTCACAAACTTCAGGGGTTTTGGAAAACAACATCTTTTATCGTCTTCTCCCACCCACCAGGAGACGCGCCGGTCGCCGGCGTCATTGATTGCCACCTCATGTGTGCCTCCCTCCTTGCGAGGATAAGCCAGGAAGATGCCCTCGACCTTCTTTCTCTCCCCATGCCCTCACTTCTCCATTTCCTCCTCTCTGTCTCTTCCCCGAGCAAACCCTATCCGGACAGGCCGCCGTCCCGCTCCGTCGCTGGGAGCTTCCCCTTGCTCCGTTGAGCAGCTCCCGGGCTCCGCCGTCGTCTTCTCTACCCCCTTGTCGACACTCGCTTGCTGGGATGGCCTCAGTCAGCCGAATCGGGGGCATCTTCTTCATTTTTGGCCGCGGTCTCCACAGATGGTTCCCTCGCCGTTCGACCTCACCTTGACCTCCCGTCCCCTTCACTTTACTCCCGGTGAGCTCCTCAGTGCCTCGGTGGCCTCCGTTTTCATCGTCATTTCCTAGTTAATCCCCACGCCGTAGTCCGCCGCTCTTCGCCGTAGTTGGTGGTCGCCGGAAATGCTCCGGTGACCATATGGTCTTATTTCTGCCACCCCCGCACGCGCCTTGTTCTCCTCCACCTCTCTACATACTTCAATTCGAAAATCACCGAACGAATAAGTGGATTTGAGCATGGCAGGGAAGATCGAGCTTCGGTGACGTCATCTGCTTACGTCAGTCGGGTCCGCCAGTCAGGATTTTCATAATTATGAAATTATTTACGAAAATAATAAAAATTGGACACCTAGGCCCCACCTATCAGTTTGAATTCAAGAAAATGAATTAAAATTGTAAATGGAATATCTTTTATTCTGTTTATCAGAAAATTATGAAAAATACATGAAAATGTTTAGAAAATTATTTCCAACACAAATATGTCATTGTCATACATGTTCGACAAAGTTGAAAAAATGAATATTATTTTCAATTTTTTAATTCATTTATATAGGTGAAAATAAGTTTTAATTCAATAATTTCTGAAAAAATCAAGTTATATACAAAAAATGCTCAAAATGAAGAATGCAATTAAAAGGTGATACACTTTCAGAATTGCCGAAATGACCTTCGAGATCCATTTCAGTGATAATTTTAATAAAATTCCTTAATTACCATTCGAAACCTAGCAGCCCATCTATCATGTTTAGGGATTCAATTTGATGCATATACGTGATCATGCATACATGTTGCGCATTGTACATATGCCATGTGTTGATTGCTTTCCTATTGGGGTTTTTCTTCTTAGCGATAGAACGCGACTCCGAAGTGAAGATCGACAACTCTAGTTGATGAATACTTGTTCAGAACTGGCAAGTAAAGAAATTCTTTATGAAGCCTTTATCTGGTTTTCTTCAAGCAAGGCAAGCATAACCTCTTATCTGCCTATTTATGTTTTTGAGATGTTTTCGAATCTCGTATGATGCATACGATTCCAAAGTAATTTGGTTCATTAGTTGGAGTTCTCCTCTATTTGTTGCATCTCCTACGTACCTTGATATTCTACCTACCAGCCTTAGGTCGCTTTTGTGTGACGCTCCAGAGCTATCATATGCTATGGTTATTGATGCTTACTTTAATGATCTGATACATTCGCACGATGACCTGGGTCAAATCGTGAACCTAGTATGGTAGGTTGTTGTGATGATGAGTGAGCATATCAATTTGACAAAAGCCTGGGCAAGAGGCCACTTGGGAAGGGATTTTTCGTTCTGCATTTTCCGTCCCTAGGAACTAAAGTTACAACTCCGAGCTAAGTTTCAGAGTGCAACCACATGTGGGCCGACGAACCCCGCTTGGATAATAACTTGTTAATACTTATACCATTAGACACATATTTTGGATTTCCATCTTTGCATGAGTCAAAAACCCTTTTGGAGTGCTTAGGGCCTGCTGGGATCCAGTGATGGATGTACACGGATATGGATCTCGCTTAGAGAAACAGGTGCCGCCAGGTGGTGGCCAACTACCTGTTGGAGGGGTGTCCCTGTTTCGGGTTGTCTCGTGGATAGGTGCAACGTATTACGGCCTTGAATCAATCAGCTTTGTTGGTACTTCCCGGTATTGCAAATAGGGGGTGCGAGAAGTTGATTGCTACGTGTAGTGCTATACACCCCTACAGAGATAAAAACCTTTTCAAAAAGCCGTGTCCGCGTTTATGGACGACTCTATGATGGATTAGCAACCATAGACAACCTGAACGAGAGACTAGAACTTTGACAATCAATGCTAGAACAACTTGAGGTGGGTGATATTTACAACATGAGGTGCTGAGATGATTCAGTGGTTAAAGGAGGCCTCCTTGATGGGATCGAGAGGGGTGATCCTGGTAAGTTGAGGTACTGTAATACTTGAGATGGTGATCTTTGAATCACGAGGTGCTCAAATGTTTCGGCGGACTGTAAATTGATGATCTTCATTAGTTGAAAGGTCAGCTCATCTCATTTGAAAATGTCTATCGATCACCAAGGCATACATGCATAGCCAAAACTTTATAACCAAGGCTCAAAACCCACAATTGATCAAAGCAACACTCTAGACATGAAGTTGTATGATACAAGACACTAGAGTACAACTGTACACACAAAGATCACGCGATCAACTGACGTATCATGGACATTTTCAAATGAGATGAGAAGACCTTTGAACTACTGAAGATCATCATTTTTAGTCCACCAAATCATTTCAGCACCTCGTGCTTCAAAGATCGCCATCTCAAGTGTTACAGTACCTAAAGTTACCTGGATCACCCCTCTTGATCCCATCGAGCAGACATCCTTTAACCACCGAATCATCTCAGCACCCCGTGCTGTAAAGATCACCCACCGAAAGTTATTCCAGCAATCGTTGTCAAAGTTTTAGTCTCTCGTTCAGGTTGTCTATGGTTGCTAATCCGTCATAGAGTCGTCCATAACCGCGGACACGGCTTTTCAAACAGTTTTTTTATCTTTGTAGGGGTGTATAGCACCACACGTACCAATCAACTTCTCGCACACCCCGGTTTGCAATACCGGGAGGTACAGACAAATAGGATTGATTCAAGGTCGTAATACGTTGCACCCTATCCAAGAGACAACCCGAAACATGGACACCCCGCCAACAAGGAGTTGGACACCTCCTTGCGACACCTGTTTCTCTGAGCGAGATCTAGATCCGTCTACGTCCATCACTGGATCCCGGCAGGACTCTCCAAAAGGGTTTTTGACTCATGCACAGATGGAAATCCAAACTACGTGTCTCATGGTATAAGGATTAACAAGGTATTATCCAAGCGGGGTTCATCGGCCCACATGTGGTTGCACTCTCAAACTTAGATCGGAGTTGTAACCTTAGTTCCTAGGGGCGGCAAATATAGAACGAAAAATCACTTCCCAAGTTGCCTCTTGCCCAAGCCTTTGTCAAATTAATATCCTCACTCATCATCACAACAACCTACCATACTAGGTTCACGATTTGAC